>NC_054881.1:24614274-24914274 GCF_018320785.1 Cheilinus undulatus | reverse complement strand
GGAAAGATAAAATGATGACAAATATTTACAACATCGTAAGTGGTCTAAGCTGAGTAGTGCTTGAGTTGAAAAGTTATGATTCAGTCTGTTATATCTATTTTAATTCTCTCAAATATGAACACAGCCCTTATATCCACAACTGTAGTTAATGAAGTTTCTTGTCAAAAACTAATTTTTCCCCTTTTATGTGACAAGGGAACACGGCATGACATACTGGATACTGTTGTCTAATTTACTGGGGTTACCTGAACGCATCATAAAAACATCTTTCAGCCCTTGAAATTTGCTAATTAACTTTATTCCTGCTTATTCCACCATGGATTTCCACGCTGGAACAATATTTCTTACCAATGCATCTGCTACATGGTTTAGGAGCACTTTTCAGAATTTATCTGAGTAGAAAAAGAAGAAAATGGTCCTGGAAATTACCGCATTCTGTCTGTAATAACATTTTACACAGTGCTCCAACTATTTTGGATTTGGGGTTATACAAGAAAGCTTTATTCAAGTGAGTACATATCTAATGGAAGAAAATGTATTATTTAGCCACAACTAATACCAAACATGTGACACTGCAGTTAGCCAATTAAAATTAATGCTTCTTTATTTACAGGAAAAGGAAATTAAAGGGAGAGGATTTGATCACAGCTTCACATCAAACCACCTTGTAAACTGTGCCCTTTGGGTTGAGACATGTTGAAACAATGACAGCCTCACACAAGGTATTCTGAGTGTTTTGGATGAAGGTTTAACTAAAATCTTATTATGATGCAACAGAAGACATCTGCAAACACCCAGCAAAAAGAGGAGTTGAACTACACTTGTTTTTATAATGACAAAATCTTTAAAGGCAATTAATGTAACTAATTTCTCCACATATACTGTTTATAAACAAAAAGTAAGGAAACTTGTGTTCGGTACATTATTTTTTTGTTGTATCAATGCTTCTTGGCAATAAATTTTATACCATTTGAAAGCCTGTTTATTACCCTTTTAAATGGTGCCACATTTGTAAGTAACATGTATTTGTAGGATGAGCAGCAAAGCTGAGTATGTGGGTTGTGCCCATGAAAAATGTGCCAAATCTTCTCTGCCAATGCCAAAAATCTGACGCTACCATTGACTCTTGTTTGGTGGATTGGATGTTTGAAGTTTGAAGAAACAAGACATATTGACAATTTAACAATTTCATCATTTAACAAACAGGAGCCTCAGTAGCGTGTGGAAGAACCATACACAGCCACAACAGCCTGGCTCCTCCTCCTCATGCTGGTCACCAGCCTGGTCACGCACTGCTGTGGGATGGCATCCCATTCTTCAACCAGCATTTGTCGCAAGTCAGCCAACATGGTTGTGTTGGTCACTCTGGCACGAACAGCACACCCAATCTGATCCCACAAGTGTTCAATGGGGTTAAGGTCAGGACTGCTGGCAGGCCATTCCATCCTCTCCACTCCCAAATTCTGGAGGTAGTCTCTGATAAACCCCGCTCTATGGGGGCGAGTGTTGTCATCTTGGAGGATAGAGTTCTTGCTGACAGGGTGAAAAAACAGTATTCTTGGGGTGTCGTCTTCTTGGAACGCCCACTTTGCGGCCTGTCTCTAACATTCCCCATTATATGGAACTTGGCCTTCAGTTTGGAGATGGTACTAGGGTTCACTCCAAACAATGCCACAACTTGGTTTTGCGGAACACCAGCTTGAAGTTGCCCAACTGACGGGCCCTATCCAGATCAGTCAAACGTGGCATGCCAATTCTTGAAGTAGACATCTACTGACCACTGTAGCAGGGCCCATGCTCACAGGTGCTGCCAATCAGGCGCCTGATTGGCAGCACCTGGGGGTGGGGGGGGTACCAGAAGCTCAAAACAAGAGTCTATAGCAACAGCGAAAAAAGCTGTTTGGCATTGGCAGAGAAGTTTTGGCACATTTTTCATGGGCGCAACCCACATACTCAGCTCTGCTGCTCATCCTACAAATGCATGATCCTTACAAATGCAGCACCATTTAAAAGGGTAATAAACAGGCTTTCCAACAGTATAAAATTTATTGCCAAGAAGCATTGTTACAACTAAGAAATAATGTACCAAACACAAATTTTCTTACTTTTTGCTTTAAGTTTATATAGCAACTCTTAATTTTTATCACTCATGCTAATTTAATTAATCATAGCTCAGTAATACAGTTACCCGGGGGTCCCTGCAACATTCACCCTGCAAAAACCTTAACTTGCACAACAACAGAGGGAATGATGGGCGCCAAACAAATTCAAATTAGCATCGTAATGACTCTAATGGTTCTTACGTAAAACTGACATTAGCTTTAAACATGGGAAGGCTGCTGTTAGTGAGCGCTAAGTACATTTGTAGATGCTGACCTTTTCTTACTTAAATGAAGGTGGAGACAAACTGCAAGGTAACAAACACAAATGCATTCCTTGTTTTTCTGGAGGCTTTTTGGCCTCTGCAAGCCTTCACAATCACAGGGCTGTTGGGAAGCTGCCTGCTTAAACAGAAAAATGGCAGAGATGTATGTTATTTCATCTATAATTGCCTTCAGAGTTATTTTTACATGTTTCGTTTAAGTTAGTAGGCATTAACCTTTGGTGTGGATGGAGGTATTGAATAATTAATTTTAAGGTTCAACTGGGGTGTTACTCTAGAGCTTCTTTGCCAATGAAAGTATTACTGTGAGTACCATTAGGTCTTATCAGAATCAATCTATTTTAATATAAGAAGCAGTCAAAGAAAAAACTAGTCCTTTTGGGTTTAAAAGTATGTTCTCTTGCCTATTTTAAGGTTTTGAATCATTTCCAAAGGGCTGATAATTACAGGCAACAACATTTATGTAAAAGAGCCTAAATATTATCAAATGGTGTCAAACATTAGCAGAGGTGCAAAGCAATGATTGTGCCAGGATTCTCCACAGTCTGCAAAGGTTTTCATGACCTGGTGTTAAGTCATAGAGACAAGCTATTAAATCCCTTTCTGAGCTGCAGAAACCAGAGTTACACAACCAGGAAAGGCCTGCGGCAGTCAGCAGCAGTCAGACTCTCCACACTGGAGTGTATTACTGTATATACTTTCAAAGATCTAAGCTCTTTTTTGGCACACACTTGGCACCATCCAGCTGCATCCGATCCGCTTTCAATCAAAGGCACGAGGAAAAACAAAACTTTGAAAGTGGATGGGCTTTCACAAGAATGGAAAAATCAAATGTATGAGCCTAATTTACCTTGATATGGCAGCAGCGAAGGCAAGAATTGCTTATAGATCAATGGAAAGTGTTGCAATGTTTGTAAACGTTTAACTGTTTCAAAAAAGAAAAAATGCACAGAGATTAAAAACATTTCTTTTTTTTAACATTTAATTAAAAGCAGTTTTTGTGAAATCATCTTAAATTATCTCAACAAATACCAACAAAAATCAGAAACAGCTATACCTTTCCAAGCTCACAACAGAAACAGAAGTCCTGGAGACTGACAAGAAAAAATACAAGCAAATTCCTGAAAATGGTCTTGGTTTTAGAATTACATTGGCAATGCTTCAATACCAAGACATTAACATTGTGTTTTTAAGATTTGTCTTAAAATAATTCCTGAAGAGTTGTATTTCTTTAAAGCTTAGGTGGCTATACTGTTTTCTAACTTGTGGCATCATTCAGTATTGAAGTATGGAACATTTTAACAGCCTTAGCTTGTACAATACAGCAAACAGAACACATGGATGATCCAGGGCTCCTTGTTCAGTAGCTTTTTTTCTTCATAAACTGTTTGCAGACCTAACTCAAGTTTCTGTTTATGAAGCTTTTGAGAGGGAAAAAAAGTCGGGGTTTGAAACGAGAGGCGCACAGCATCCTCATCTCCGGTGTCATGTATCTAGACAGATGGACAGATAATGTCTGACGGAACGTCAGACATCTAATATGGAACTGTTTGGTCAACAGCAGAGAGGAAATCAAGCATCTCAGTGCCACATGAAACCAGGGGCTCAAGAGAAGACGTGAGGACACGTTGGAAATTCAAGTACAGAACTGTTTACACACATGCAAACACATAAACACACATACATAATAGCTAGACATAAGCATGAGCTCTTGCAAGAATGTACAGATATGCTTATGTGCATTCTTCAAGCATGCACAAAGCTGAAAGATACACGCAATTATGTGAATAATAGGGCTGGGTATTGTTAAGAACCTCACGATTCGATTCGATTTCAATTCTTTAGGTTGCAATTCGATTCGATATCGATTCAATTCGATATTGATTTAAATGCTTCAATGTCGATTCAGTAAGAAGTAGAAATACACAAATAACCTGTTGACAATTTGTTAATAATCATTTTCGTGCCCATGTGAACATATTTGGTAAGTCACCTCACATTTTTGAGCAATAAAACATCTGAAAATAAAAAAATGTACAATAATAAACTTAATTGTGCATATGGAGAACAAAAGTAAAAACCATGACAGTGCTGTATAAACACTGAATATGTAAAGTGCATGTAAACTTTAATAATATTTCTTTCCTCTTGGAAATTGTGATAAACCTCACATAACATGGTTATGGTATGTTGTTGTTTGGTCGAGTCAGCCTCCGTCCATACAACGCGAATCACACGCACAGCGTGGCCAGGAGGTGAATCAATTCAGAGGATTTGCTGAATCGACATTGAATTGGGCGGGAAATACTGCGATGCATCGATTAATCGATATTTTTACCCACCCCTAGTGAACAAGTATACTTAAGAATGCACACTAGAAACAAAACATTGAAATGTATTTTATCAAAATTTATCAAAGTCTTATCGTTATCAGCAAGCCATCTGGGGGCATAAACTTATTAAACAAACCCCTCTATAGGCACATTAGATGATAAACTATACTGCACAATTACTTCACTCTGGTATAAATGGAAATAATTTCATGCATTTTAAAATGTGTACATGTAAACACATTTTGTGGCCTGTCTACACATGTTTACACTTTTTTATGGTTCTATATTATATAGCCTTTTTACTGTTGATATCTCAAGGATGGTATTATCTTGGAAAAAATCTTCCATCAGCTATTGAGGTCTATGTTTCTTAATTTATTGAAACAAGTGAAAAATCTTTCAGCCAAACCATCATCTGGCAGAGTTTGTAAATCCCCCTTGGGGTACCTTAATGAGCTCATTAATCCAAGAACATGCAAAACGCACTACTGCTGTCATGACTTTAGCAGTGAAGATTCATCCGTATGCATTTCTTCACTGCAGGCCGTTCTACTCAGAAGATCTCTGAATCAAGACCGGATGGTTGTTGGTTTGCAAGTTTGACAAATGAGATCTAATCAGATTTGCTGCCTGTGTATTACCGTGTAATACTCTAACCATGCCAACATGCTCTTTTTCCTTAAGATACACAAACACATATACAGCAGGTAAATACAGCAACTGAATCTATTCGGCACCTTAGTTATTTTTTATAGGGAATGGGGACATTTGGAAAAGTTTATATTTGCTTTCATTACAAGGATTAGATCAGGCTGCACAGAAAAAATGAAGCTACTCTAGGAGCCAAGTAGTTTAACTCCTTAACAAGACTGGACAGAAGGAAGGAAATTATGTCAAAAGCAAAATCCTCTTAATCTGGTTATTCAAATATTTCTTATTATAATCATGCATAAAAAAGAACAGAGGAGTCTTAAGATCTTTTGAATGTTTGGTTTTCTAGGGGAGCCATTTCTTGGCCCTTTATAGTGACCACAGGAAGCTCAAACAAAGAAGTTTCATTAATGAGTGAAGTATGAAAAATCAGGAATTAAGCAAAATTCAATTCATGACACTAAGAATCAAAATGGGAAATTACAGGTTTCCCATGAATCCCCACCGTGTTGCTATCATCATACTTATTTTGCCATCTATTTTCATTACTGAAGGGATTTACACAGACTTTCCTCCATGGGCAAATTTTGCAGCAGTTTTCCCAAAGGGCCGCCCATGCCGTGCTGGAGAATAAGGACAGTCATTGTGCTGTCCAGGATGTCGACCTTCACTTCTCATAATATCCACAAAACCAACATACTTAGTGGTTATTACCATGGGGACGACACTGTGGGTGTGGGAGCTTTGAGATGCTCACACTTTGTGACAGCAACTATCCTGGCCAATGATTTTGGTGCAGAGTGAGCCATCTGTTGTCGTATGTCCTCTCAAAACTGATTTATAATGCTAGACATTTTCCCACAATTCTGCTGATTCAAGAAAAGACAAAACTTTGATTTATTATTTTATGTTACAGTTAAAAATCCACAAACACATAACTTTGCGTTTGCTGTGATTGAAAAAGGCAACTGTTCCTTTGTGCATGGAGTATTTATTATCTGCAAAGTTTCCTCAAAAGTTGTGCATTGAAACTTTAACTCTACCATAGAATTCAGAATGTTTTTCTTATATAAGGACATACATATTTTAGAAAGATAAAGGCAATCTCTAATATAGAAGAGTTACTTTTTTGCTTCTTAGTCATATTTAAGGGGGTGCATTTTCATTAAAGTGGGTATCAGTGTATGAAGTCTGGTGCACATTGGGAGTAGTTTATATGGCTTAAGTAATCTTTTCCAGATCTAATGTTTCTTCCTGGCAAAGATAAAGATTAAAGAGAGGGAGAGAAATGAAGGTAAAAAGTGTAACAAGAACTCTTTGCTCTTTTAAAAGAGAAAAGTCTGTATTTTCAGGTTTAAAGCCTTGCTTTTTTCTAAAGTTGTAAAAGTGTCTTTTGTTTGTACTTCGTCTGACCTTTTCTTAAGAAATGCAGCATATCCTGAGCTCTGTATCGCCGTCAGTTCAATTGAAACAAAAACACCACATCTGAAGGTAAGAGGCTGTCAAACAGATGTAACGTCATGATACCTTTAATGGAGTCGGAGTCACGCCTTCCTTCCTTAATGGCTCCTCTACTGATCTCAGTCTGCATCTCCACTCTCCTTGCCCCTCTCCCTCCCCGTCATGAATGAAACCCAAAATGAGTTTCAAACATTCTGTCCTTGTTCTCATAGATGTTCACTGAGACCTGCATTCATCACCTCTGCATGCACCATTACTCCCAGTGATGGCAGGAAAGAAACAACACTTTCATTAGCAGGTCTGCTCCATTGAGGTGTGGAATGTCCCGCGGGTTTCCAACAACAGTGACAGAGAAAGCTGGCCTTCATGCGGCCATTGTTGTCCTCAACAAGCTCACTTAGTGTAATGGGCAAGGCCGAGGCCGCTCTTCAAAAGACGAGGGGCACAGCACAAGAATAAGAGCAGTCATGCTTAGACAGATTAGAGATCTGAGTAAAGAAAGTATTATTCATTGTGCTTTGGAAATAATGAGCTCAATGGGCTTCTTTTATAGCAGTACGAAAACTCAAAAATGAACATATCATTTGTAAGATGAGATTTTTAAGTTGTATTTTTTAGATAAATCAAGCTGTTTAATGCAACAAATGTTGCCCTCAAACACAGATGCAGGTGACAAATCTCTTTTTTAACTGTGTGTAGAGAGTCATTATCATGATGCAAACAATCTGCTGTGCTTACATGGACACAAATCAAAAGATTCTGGGATGCGGTCCATTCAAAATAAAATTTCTTTTAAATAAGAGGGTTGGAATGTGTCGAATGTTATTCCTATCTGAATTCATGTACACACTTGTTTCAAATGTTTCTCACTGGTCAAGCTATACCTGCTCTTTCAGCACATAAATGCCTCTCTCTTTATCCATGCATGCCTGAAGGTCCTCCTGCAAGCCAGCTCTGTCCCCCAGTTTATCCACTACAGGACAAGTTTGAGCTTTCTCTTCATTTAAATGGAACAACAAAATAGGGAATGCTTGCAGTACACGATTTAGATTATTTTTTTACATAAAGAAAAAGAAAATGCAGACTTCCCAGATCACAGACAGGAGAGGGGAGGAGTGTTAAGCCGTACAATGAGGGGACGAGTGAAGGAAGTGCACAGTGATTGTTGTGGTTGTTTGCAACACAGCCGGAGTCAGTGATGCTGGTGTGCTTACCAAAAACCATGCACCAGTGCGTAAGTGGGACATCTGCATCGGCCAATGGCGGCCTTGTGAAGCCTCATCAGCCCATCAGCAAAAAATGCAAGACATGCACACGATAGTTGCCTATGTTGGTCAAACATGTAAAACGTACAAATCTGAAGTGCATGCAGCTATAAAAGAAAAATGCTGAAATATGACAAAAGAAAGGATGGACAGCGGTCTGACAAGTTTTTGCTGTGAGCACACACCCCTCCGGATGTCTGTCCAGATCAGCCAAGTTTGCAGCATGTGGCATCTCTTGGGCGACTCTTAGACCTTATTTTTCTCAACATCAACAAAAAAGCACCACCCTTTTCTTCTTTTCTGAATTAACAATGTACAACCTGATCTGAGAGGACAAAATCTTCTCATTCATTGAATTGAAATAAAGCTTAAGAGAAAACAGCACAACATCATACTGTAAAAAAGAAAACATGGTGCTTATGATCATTTAACTCACAAGCTGTGTCACATCTGAGCAGTCTGATTCAGCTCAGCAGGTGATAGATTCATCACACTGCAGGATTACTGGGGAGTAATTAATCAGAGCAATAGCAATTTACAAAGATTAGGGAGAAAGTAAGAAGAAAACAGCCCAGACACTCAACATCTGATCATCAGCTTGAAGAAATTCAGACTGCATAACAAGTGTTTAGTTTGATAATCAGGCATTGCCATTAATTTTCCTAAAATTAGGGATGTTCTGGTACTAGGTTGCAAAATATCAGATTTTTGCTGATATCCGATATGCCGATATTTTAAAACTCATTTTGGCCGATACCGATATTTAACTACATTTTTTTTCCAGTGTAATAAACACCATTTCCATCCTGTACTAATTTTTTTTTATATTGGTAGTCTATTTTTTTTAGAAACTGACAAAACACTTGATTTTACCAGATTTGAAGGATTTTTTTAAAAATACAGCCATATACTAATGAAAAACTTACAGCAATGTCTTTGGGTTACATGTGCATTACATGCTACATGTATTTTCAACAGTACAGCCAAAGTCATCTGCATCTTTGCGGGCAATAAACAGCAGCAAAATGACCTGCTGATACAGAGCTCCACAGGGCAAAAAAGATATAGCCTATAAATTTAGATTGATTCTCCTTATTACTCAGCCAGTTTGCAGGATGACTCCCTGAGATACTCCTGACAAAGTGCTTTGAATAACAACAACAACAAAAAGACAGATTCTTGAATGCAAAAAATCTAGCTATAGATCAGAGCTTAAATATGCTTTAAAATTTTTGAGACTCAAGGCAAACAACAGAAATAAAACTTCAACTGAAGTAGTTCTCCTGATTCTGGTTCAAACAGCACTAACTAACTAACTAAGCAATCAACTTTAATGGGTATTTCTCTGTAAACAGCTCTGTAACAACACAGTGACACCCACATCAATGCTGGAGACAGAGCACCTTAGTGCACACTGCACAGCCAGCTGAAGAGTGTGTGCCATGCACGGAAAGAAATCTGTCATTGCTTTTGCTATGTTTTGCGCACTGTGATGTAGCACGACATGCACGTTCTTTTTCTCTATTTTCCATATCCGAAACATGTTATCAAAAGCGGATGCAACTGTGGCTGCTGAGTGAGCACTCCTGTGAGTGGAGGACAGGCTTTTTGAGAGTGAAACCCTCATCTAACCACTAAGCAGTGAGGCTCAACAGGACAAACACTTGATGTCCATATATCCATAGATAATATGTTTAGCTTTAACGAGGAGCTTCTCCACGTGACTGGAAACAAAGTTTTGCAGCTCAGGTAAGGCTATAAGCACCTGCTAGGTGTAACGTCGCTGTGTTTTAAATGCATCATTAGCCCGCGGAAGCCTGTATATTCCACCACGCTGAAAGGCTGATTATCAAGAGCTATAAATTCAATGATTTTCCTCTTCAGCCCCTTACCTTGGGGTGACCACTGCTGTATTTTTTAATCTTTGTCAAATGACTTCAGTAGAGGCTGCTGTCGAGTTTTCCCTGGCACGAAGTTTTGTCATTCTTTATCTTAAGAATGTCCTTGTAGTCATCAGGGTGACGGTTTTTAAGATGCAAAATTAAAGTGGTGGTGTTGAAGGCGTGTTGTCGTGCTCCTCCTCGCATCAATACTGGCCAATACCGATATACTGCTGATAATATTGTGCATCCCTATCCGATACCAGTTTTTCCCACCCGATACGATTGCAACTCCAAGGTCTTGGGTATCAGACGATACAGAGTACTGATCCATTACAGTGTGAACTTTCTGGATTGACTGTGCAGACTAGCAAATTATTTGAGACCTATATTTGACCCAGAATATGGCTCAACAAATAGAATCATAATGTACAGCATCTCTGTGACCGTAAATTGTTTTCCTGCTGATGATTGAGTTTTACTCCTAAATATTACAATAATAACAATAGTACAGGGTTCTGCATCACAGGCTTCTCTCTCTCCGTTGTTCTCTATTTGGGCAGCATGACGTGACTTTGGAACAGCCTGCAACTGGCTGACAGACCCAAACAAATATGGCAGTAAGCATTCAAGCTAGCAGTAATAAATGATTTTAATTCGATTAAAATGGATTAAAAAAGACGTTAGACATCGGGTTTGCTGGTGTGGTTTTAATCATTAAAGTCCCCAAAAGTAACACGAGTTCCAGGCTTACTAAAAATGCTGCCGCACGGGATTCAAAGGCATCAACAGCACCAATGGGAAGGAACAACAGTTAGCTTCAAGAGGAAAAACGAGTAAGAGGTAACGATTTACGATTCAAAAGTTATTCAACTTTTGCTAAACTGTGTCACTTCTTGTTGTTTACAACAGTACCAGTCTGGAAGGCATTTTAACAATCACATTCAGAGAAAACTGTCACGCAGCCGTCATTCGTATCAATTCCTTTAGTGCTCCACTCAAATTAAAGACCTGCCCAAGATGACAGGTAATGTCTTGAGATATCCTGAAACATCAAAGAAAACAGTTTAAACTGTGCTGTTGGCATAAGGCATGATTGCAAAGCTGCTATAAAATTGAAAAAAAAAATCAAATCATCCAGCTGTAAAGGGCTTTGTTTACAACGTTCTGCTTATTAAAAGCACCTTCACCTGTTTAGACTAAAATTGGATAAACATTGTTGCATTGTTTTTTGAATTTTACCATACAACATTTGTACAAGCTATGCAATCAAAATCAGGTCATCGGGATATAATTAAAGGCATTGAGTCATATGATCAATACATTTACTTTAATTTCCTTTCCCTTTCATAGATGTCAGCGTCATGCCAGATGTAAAAAGCTTGTAAAAACATTACAGAGGGGTTTAGTTATTAAGAATAAATATAGTGGTCGAGCTGTAGCCTGATTTAACTAAAGTCTCAGTCATCAATGGCAGCTGATGCAGGAGTTTTGTTTCACCATTGGTGTATCTCACTCATCACACTCTATCTGGACATCTTACAGCTGAGTTGAGCTAAAAGGCTTTAAATGGAATTGCCCTTTTCAACTACGCTGCTAAACTGTGAGAGAAATGTTTACAGAAATATCAAGCGGGCTGCCACAAGCCAGCAGGGTGAAGGCGTCCATCAAGCTGCAGCTGATTAGAATGAAACTGAGTGTGGAAATTCTGGAGTGCCAAGCTGTGTGCCGGGTTGTATGCTTTTGTTGGGGTTGGGGTGGTTTCTAGGACACTAGAAGTCATTGTTGAGTTTTATGGAGGTTTTGTGGACCTATTTCAATGAAAGCTGTGATGATGGGAGGTTTTCTTTCTTTATAGCCCTGTTGACAAATCCAGTTTGAGCCACCCACTGTCTTCCTCTGATATCCGAAACAAAAAGGCCCCATGTGTAAACGGCAAAGTAATTCAATAAGCAAATGTCTTCCAAAAACAACAGCATGATCATGGCACAACTTAATTTATACTTCCACATTCAGCAGTCAAGCCATAGTTTTAGTGTAAGTATTAATAAACTTAGAGATCTGCTTTAGCTGATGTACAATTCTGACAAAATTGCCAAAACAGTGAAGCGAAACCTAAGGACCACAAGAATTTAAATTCTTTTCTTTTTCTTTCACAAGTTTCTTATGCAAAACTGTTAACAACACAAAGGACCATAAACCTGGGCTGCTCCACTTCAACTTTCAAGTCAGATTAAACAAATGTACATTAAATATACAACAGCCACATCAGCTTGTCCTGTTTGCACCAGTCTTTGGGCTTCTTCATCTGCATGCTGGATTAAAAAAGGAGTGCATCTTTAATTCAAGACAGAATTTAGGCAGCAGAAAGCAATGGCACCATTAAAAGACAAACATTATGTCAAGTCAGTTGCACAGTATTGTTCTGCTTGTGAAGCCTGCATGCAAATGGTCTTCAGCTCTTTAGTTAAAATGTACTTCCTTTTTCGATGGGGCTTCATTTCAGGGAATTTTGCTGGATTTCTGCAAGGGCCCTGCACAGGCCAAAAACTGTGGTCTCACCATGTCTCTGACCAACCAAGATACAACAGTGGCTTGAAAGGGAACTGGAGATGACACTGCTTTGTTTAATACAAGCTGTGCAAAAAGAGACCAAATATAATCACTTAGCTGTCCTTAACCTGTCTTCGAGCTTATACACCATTTTATTAGAAGTGTAAAGTTGATGCACAGAGATGTATTTTTGACCATGTAATACAGATTGTTTAAATGCTGCTGTAGTCAACATCCCACACATCTTGTAGTTATCCAGCCTGAAGTCTCTTGTATGTCTGGCAGCACATGTAGCATATATTCAAGTATAATTATTTACATTTATGCTCATAACACAGTCGGATGAGTTTATGGACACAAAGTCAAGTAGTCTATACTTGCATGATCACAGCTGAGACATGGGTATTATCGGGTCTTGACATTCAAGAGGCACGGACGGATGTGACAGGCAGAGAAAACAGTCATTTTTCAAAATAAAACACCATGTAGACTCCAATATCAAAAAGGGAAATGAATCATTTCTTCAAAATGACGCAAGGTCTGGTACCAGTCTGAAGCCTGGTGGTTGGGGGACCTGGATCAAACAACCACACCAAAGCAATTCAGAGAAAAGGTTAACTACTGGCTGATGTTGGAGTACTTCTGGTGACAACAGCCTTGTCAAAAACACTCTTACTTATTTAAAATAACACATAGAATTGCTGATTCTTCAGCCAAAAACAAGACATAATTGAGGGTTTTAGAAACAAAAACTTCTTTATTAAAAAGATTAATTCAATCACCTCATCTCTGTCAGATATATTTTATTAACTCTCATTCAATACATCAACATTGCAGTAGTAAATCAGTTTGTTACCTGCCCCCCTTTCTTCTTCTACGACTCAAGAGAATGCCAATAAAAGTGCTGCCGGGTGGTTTCCGAGACTTATAGTCTGAGGGGCTGAGTGGGCCTGCTTTAAAATAACAACACTTAAAGCTTCTGGATGTTAAGGTAAATGGTCAAGTGTAATCCCCTTAGCTCCTGACCAGCTTTAGCAGAAATTCCTCAATAATACGCAACATGATTTCATAGTGACTGCTGCCTTTAAGAGATGTTTGTAAAACTGAAAAGGTCAGTGAGGGGCACAGACTGACAGGCAGGAAGGCAGACAGGGGGGACTTATGTGTTGGTTTGAGGAACAAGGTCCCTTTTTTCTGGTGATTTTAGACTTGAGTCATTAGGATCCATTTTTCTTTAATAACAAAGAGCATGGTGAAGCATGGCTGAATGTTTGTACAGCTGATTATTAACAGCACACCTTCTTCCACTGGGATAGCCATGGGAAAAGGTAGGAAAAGACAAACTACAGGCCTCTGTTGTAAATAAATTCATGTGGATCTATTCCCCTGGTCCTTTTTAACATATCCTCACAAAAAGGGATGTGAAACTGAATTAGTTAGCACTAACTTAAAAGAGTTTAAAGCATTAAAGCATGAGCTGTGTCACATCCTGTTAGTATGTTAAAACCATTTGGTCAAAAAAGCCAAGACCAACCTATAACAACGAAGCTTCAGCAAAGTGTCTTTAACACCAGTCGCTCCAGTTTCACTGCTGATGCATCGCTTTACAAGCCTTTAATTTCAGAGCAATTCCTCTCATCACACCCCTCCATCTACAATTAAATGGCATGTCAATATTGCTGTTGTCGTCACTAATGGTTTAGATTGTATGTCATTTGTTTTCTCTTTTAAGCTGGCTGGTTGCATATGCTACATAGCAACATAGCACTTCTTTTTTGTTTGTTTTTAATTGCTATGCAGACAGCAAAGTAAAGCACTGAATATAGCCTGAATTGTTCTTGGATTATTCTTATTAATTTGTTAGGTGGTTAAAAAAAACATAACTTTGTATATCTCAGCTTTTGAGCCAGTTCTCTGAACAGTTTCTTGGCGAAGGGGTCATGTTGACCGTATCCTTATATGTCTGATACACTTATTATTGACAAGTACCTCATACAACTCCACTTCAAAAAAGTGTCATTACCATTTCAGTATGTTTACACAGCCTAGAAATAAAAAGCATATGGAGGGGAAAAATAGGAAAAAATCCAATAAAGTAATGAAATGCTTTTTGCTCGTGTAAAATTTCCAAACGAACTTCCCTTCAAGGTGTGTAAATGTGTTGAAGTAGAGCTAGGTTAGCTACATATGTTTGTTTGAATGTCACTGTCGATGGCCTACTGCCGTGTTCATATAAAAATGGACTTGCTGAGAGGAAAATGCAGGAGTGATGTGGTAAATGCAGCAGCTCATAAATAGGTGTTCAGTGCAACTAAAAACTATTCTTGCACCAATCCCAAACTTCAGCCTAAAAAGTCTGAGCCCTCACAGGCTCAGCTTGTGCCATGAAAGCGTGAGTCGATGGGGGCTTTAAAACAAAATTAGAAGGAGGAACTGGAGCATTGTGTTATCAAAAGTTGCCTAAAATAAGAAGGACTGACAGTTCCACCTCTGTAGTATTTTGGTCCAGACATCTGGGTGTTATTACGAGAGATGCACAATATCATAAGTATGATATCAGCATCAGCCAATACGATTTTTTTTTGCCAATATCAGCTGTACATATCTGCAACACAGATCATATATCTGCCATAAATACCAGCAAAATGAGCAACTGTACCATCAGGTAAAGTTGGTTGCCTAAGGTTCCACACACTGAAGGAGGCCCATCATGAGCCCTGAACATGTTGCATGAAGCCCAAGAAAAAACAAATACCAGCCCGTCTACTCCCCTGCTCATTTGCCAGCTATGCTTGACTCACCCTTTCTCATCAGTACCAGTTAAGATAAGTTTGGAGAAGCTGGCATATCAGTTTTTATTGGTAAAAATCCAATCTTTTACACCCCTAGTTTTACTTTTTACCAAACTACCAGAAAGGAACATAATCAAAGAAATGTTTCCAATATTATTCTGTGAAAAAACATTCTGTTTTTGTGGTCCGCCACCCTTCACGGTCCATGCAAGCTCACTATCCTTCAGGATATGGCAGGGGACAGCGCCACCCCTTTACACACTTGGCATAAACCCAACTCAAAGTTGAGTGTTTGTCGCCATGAGTGTTTGTTGGCTTTTAGCTGCCCTCTTCAATGTACCAGCACAACCACAATACAAGCCACTGTTGTTCTCTGTAAAAGGCTTTTAAATCACAGGAAATATTCACACACTCTGTTCCAAAAAGTAGGTTGTTAACCTACAGACTTGAATAATCTGTACAGTTTCAAACTTACTTGGGAGAAGTTGAGCCCGTTGAGTGGATGGCACTGTTCCTCCACCTTCTCGACGGCCCCTGTCCTCTTCCTCATCCTCTCTGCCTCCTGTGCCAGGTACAAGTCCAGCACTGGAACCCCTCGTGTCTTTATATCAGCTTCTGTTAACGAATTCACCATCAGCATCACCCAAACAGGTCGTTTTCTTTCCCAGTTTCCAGCGATGGCATTGAAGAGGTAGTCTGCATAGAGTCCTTTACCTCTCTGATCTGGGGTCATCCAGGAAGGCATCATGAGCTTTACATATTCCAGGTGTCTTTTGAGTCTGCGATATATATCCCTGGGTAGGACGTCCTGCAGGTTCTCGCCCTGCGGAAGCAGCTGACAGCTTGTAAGGGCTGAGATGGTGTACGGGTCCGTCAGGTCCAGCTCAAAGTAAACAATATTGCTCTCCTGAAAGGCCTGCTTGGAGTTTTCAGGGATGAAGTCCCAAACCCGCGTGTAGGGGACATGGATTGTACCGTAGAAATATGAAGGAGGGTCCCGTTTAATGGTCCACAAGAAGGAGTTTAGGTCAGTTTGCTGAGGGGGAGATGAAAAGGTTAACATAAGGTTAACAGGGTATATGGTAAAGGACTTTGTTATGAAAATGGTTAAAATTCCACTTTTTAAATTCTCAGTTTTCATTGATGTAAAAATAATACTAAAGGGTTAATATTAATGTTAACGATTATTAAAAAATGAATTCTTGCGTTATCATTTTGCACAAAAATTTAGTGAAGTCATACCCAAATAGAAGTAAATCAAAAAGCAGCCACACAAAACAGCCAGACAATATTTATAAGGGCCTTCCCTTGCCCATAAGGAACAGCTGAAGAGATACAGAAAATAGGGGGAGAAAGAGTGAAGGAAGACATCCACCAAACAGAGCTGGGATCAGGATTTGAACCTGTGGCCAGTGTGTACAGGACCATTGTTTTTGTCTGTGGGTGCCTGATCTACCCACTGGCATCCAGACAGTTTTTTGTTGCAGAAATTTCCCCTTTATACCATTTACTCAACAATAACCTTCACTGTGCCTGTCTGACACCAAACAGCAAAACCAACACTTTGTCTACAAGAGGCTGTTTATTAGACCGGCTCCTAACACACTGATAATGACTTATTAACAGGCCACTTAGAGCATGAGTGCCAAACCAACAATACACATCAGCAGCTGTCAGACAGTGTGCTGAATGCTTTGCTTCCTGTGTCTTGCAGATCAGGCCAAAAATTAATAATTCGGCGGGTTTAAAGAAGATATCTGATAAGTTTAACATAGAGAGGCTTGTCATAGGATTGTCACATGACTAGATTTTTAAAATTTTGATTTGATTCTTGTAAAAGTCATTGACAGTAATGCTCATTTCCCACAGCTTAGAAAAACGGGAGTCCCAGACACCCAATAGGCAGAAACAACACTGAAAGTCTGCCAATTTTGTATTGGTGCATTTTTGACACTGTGCAGGAGTTTGCTTGCAATTTTGTGGATTTAATCCTTCAGTACAAACCCATCTTAAAAAGAGAACTGGGTTTTAAAAGCTTAAGTGATCTTCCATGGCATCAGTGATATTGATTGTATCATTTAAACCAGGAGCTATCAAAAACTATCATGGTGTTGGAAATTTTTACACCGTATTTGTAAGTGAAAGATGTAATACTTACAGACTAAATATGACATAAGGTGGTGAATTTTTAGATATAAGCGCTTATAAAAACAGTGCATATACCTTTTACACAAACACGATGCAAAAAAATCCGTCAATGAGTGGACTGAATTAAAAAAGCACTGCATTATTGGAGTATATCAACAATTACAAAACATATACTTCAAGAATGTACGTTTTTGTATGACTATAAAGTCATTTAAATCTGATTTTGATTGAGTTAAGAGTGGGTTTGGACTATTTCTAGACAATTTATAGAGGATAACTTGGGCTTTGGGGCTTTGATGCACATTTTAACTGTTTTTGTCACAGCTGCTGGAATAGAGAGTTAAGCTTACTAAAAGTAAGCACCATATGATACAATACAATCCAGTTTGAGACTAAAATATGTTTCAAAAAGCCTTAAAATGCCAAAAGAGTCTATCTCTAGAGCAGAAAGGTTTGTTTCACGCAGCAGAAAGAAAGAAAAAAGGGAAAATGACACTTCAGGGATCATTTGCTGACATCTGATACTGCCAATTAAAAACCAACGTGTCAAATTTGACAAATCCTGTAAAGAAGCTGGTATTTGGTCGTGAAACAGTGTAATAATTTGTCTATTTGTACTTTCTACTGACTTACTTTCTTGTTAAGCTCGCAGCTGGCGGAGTCCTTTAACCTCCACTGGTCTGCTCGGACCAGGAGGATCACACAGGACTGAATGAAAGCGCCCAAAGTGCCCCGCATCGTAGCTCCCTCTCTCTCCCAAAGTGTGCGCGGCGGCTTGTGTTTGCTTCCCAACGCGTTGCAGCGATTAATCCTGAGAAAGCATGAGTGAAGCTCAGTTATTTCCACAGCTCGGGCTCCATGCGGTCGCGTGAAACGAGCTGACAAGTATCCGACAAACCGCCGGACAGAGTCATGCTGGCTCCAGCCTGGACATGGACGCGCTGCTGCTGTTACACGTGTGTTTTGGGAAAGAGAGAGGTGGTCATTGGAGTTTACACAGGGTCACATCACCCTGCTTTCCCCACATCTCCCCCCTCTGCATTGCCTCGCGAGTTAGAAAAGTTAGTGCGAGTTTCTTCAAAAGTTTGAGGATCTGCAGCTAAAGAGTCAACAGGTCCGCGCCGCGTTAACGCACCTGGAGCCAAACTCTGTAAAATCTTGATCCCTTTCCCTGATGGTGGGTTGCTGAATGTAACTGTGAATGAGTGAGTAAGCAAGCTGCACTTGTAAGTCCAAAACCGAAGCGTTTTCACAACACAAACACCGCTTAGCCCGCCTGTGTTAGTTTCTGCAACTCTCTCGGGCGAGTACGTGTGCGAGCATCCCCGTCCGGCAACTCTACCTACCCCCTGGGTCGCCTGCATACCCCTCCCTCCCACTCCGATCCACCTCCCCCTCTTTCTCCCACGTACACACCAACACAGAGCAGTAATCTGATTAAACACCACCCCGCCCGCGACAAGTAAAGTCTCCATTCACATCAGCTATGTCAATAAACAAGGTGTGTTAGCCTGCAGACCTCTAGAGCCATTAAGTTTTACAATAACTGGGTAAACAAGCGGACTAAAAGCCTGATTAATAAAGCTTTTAGCCCTGGTGTCAATTCACACCACCACGAACTAATTTTATTTTAAGTTACAGACTAAACTGTCTTGCTGTCACACTATAAAAAGCTCAAAGGTGCCAGTGGAGATTCCGTGGAAAGATTAGGGCCTGGTTAGTTAATGGCTCACAAACTGGCCGCATTAACATGAGAAAACCGCAATTAGCTTTGAGTTGTATTGAGCACAGACACGAACTGCTACTTCTTATTTAAAGAAAAAGTACCTCAGAGTTTCTTTGGCCTCAACAAGCTCTAATTCTGATAAAAAAAACTACGTCTTCAACCACTACTTTAAGCTAAAATAAAAAAAGCTTCTAAAATATGGAAAGCTTTAGAAAGCTAGTTAAGCCAGCGAGCTAAGATGTTTGACCTTATATTATTCTTACACAAACTAGTCAAACCAGCAAAAATGTGATTGGAATTAAATTCCTGTCTATTTCTAAAAACATCGCATTAATAAACTGCACTTGAAACTATAAAATCGGTTTTATCTTAATGTATTTCATGTTAGATAACAAAGCTACCTTTCAGGCATGATTGCTCAAACTAACAATACAGGGGGCTTACCACCCATGTCAGCAGGGGCCCCAACAGTGGGACTCATACATGTTTACCAGTCCCAGTTGGAGATTAGTACGACTATAAAATCTATCATAAACACATTCACGTACAAGAAAACTAATGAAAATGATGACAATGGTAAACATAAGGAACCCACAGGTATAAATCCATACATCTTATTTTAAACCTTGTGAAAAAAATCATGTCAAGTTAATGTAATTCTTTGATTTTGTTTGGAATAACAACATTGGTTTTTCAGCTAAAACAAGTTATTATCTTGGAATCTCAAAAAGGTAACCACACTGATCTAATAAGCAAGCGACAACCAGCATTTTTATCTAGATACAATGAGATTATTAAGTGGAGATCTTAAAAGAGCACCAAAAATTCAGCTGTTAATATTGGGAAACTGAGGATTTTTGTCCTCTTAGGGCTTCTATAGAATCATAGTTACAATTCTACTTTATTGTTTTGTTTATTAGTAGCTGGTATAATAGCATAAATACCACTGAATGGACAGTATAAGTAATATTGCATATCTAAAAAATATCATATTTAATATACAGCACTTTCAGCAGAAGAAAGTGATTCATTTTAATGTATTCACATGGAATAATCAACCTGCCTTAGTGGCCAAATTATTCACACTAACAATACAAGGGACTCAGTCAGTTGTTCAGGGGTGTGAATCCTAGTCTCAGTGGGAAATTAATAGGCTTTAAAAATATATATCATGAACAGCATTCACAGGAGTGAAAATGTATGCAAACGATGGCAAGAGGAATTATATTGAAGCCCCAAGTGGGCAAAAATTCATGCACCTTATTTTATGTGATAAAAGTAATGTAAAGTTAATTTCATTCTTTGTTTTTATTTTTGACATACCAACATTGGTTTTTCACAGGTTTTTCACAGGAGAAAAAAACATCTCACTGGACACCACCAGCATTTTGACAAAAAAAAAAAAAAAAAAATTAACAAAATCTGCAAAACCTGCAAAAAAATTCAAAATATTCAAATATGTTGGCAGTAAGTTGAAGATTTTTTAATGTTTCCTTATTAAATAATAGATTTTGACAATATTTTTCTGTTCAATTAGTGATTTTTTTCTGAATTTGGTTAAATGTTTATGGAGTCTTGTGGAATTCTTTTTGCAACCATGAAATATTTTTACAACTGGCCTTTAGGACCACCATACATTTCCCCTAACAAGAAGATCTATTTTCCTTATACACATTTTTTCTTTAATTATTAACAATGGTAGAAAGAAGCAAAACATGTTTTAGTTTTTTAAAGGAAACACAAGACTAGATACACTGCTATTTGCAAAAAAAATTTTTGGCTATTCAACTTGTTATGATCATTTGTGTATTATTTTAAAGCTATTCAGTGTAAAAGGCTCATTGTTGAGACATTTTTCAATGCCAATATCATACTCTTAACAGAAGGTTGAATGCCTGACTTGTAACAACACATACAAACATAAATATATGTTTTTCCCATCCTGTCGTTCTTAGTATTATTATTCAGAGGTGTTGCTGTTAGTATCTTAACATCTCAAGAAAACAACTTAAATCAACTCATTCGCAAGGGAAAACCAGCATTTTTATCCTAATATAATGGTATAAATAAGTGGAGATCTTAAAAGAGAACCCAAAATGTAGCTGTTAGAGCTGGAAAATTAAGTATGCTTGTCCTCTGCAGGCCACCATAGAATGAAAACATTCCCATACTTTATCGTTTTGTTTATTAGTAGGTTGCTATAATGTCTTATATGCCACCGACTGGACACTACTGCATGGCACAATGATTAATAAATTATACATAGCTGACACAAAAGCACAATACAGATCACATGAATCTTGAAAAACACTGCAAGACTATACTACAATATTAGATTCTACCAACTCTGTCCTCATCTGTCATGAAAGCTTTCAAAAACATAGGCCTGTAGTTAATTCTATAATCACGCCCCTAAAGAAATCATTGAGAAGTCCATGGTCTGAAGTAAAACTGCAGATATTGGATTGTATTCACAGTGTTCTGATAAAGCCTGTGTGCTGGAGACCCATCTATGTGCTTTGCTGTGTATCCTGCCGTCAAACTGCTGGTTCACTCGGGGGCAGGGGCCACATGTTGATGTTGTCAGACGTCTGAGTAAATACAAAATGGGTTGTTGTTGTGAGGAATGACCTGGGGGTTTCTCTGTTCATCGTTTACAGTCAAAGAAATCTCTCTATATTTTTGTTCTGAGAAGAGAAGATCCCCTTTATAAAATTATAAATTATAAATTTGAAATGAAATATATATTGATATTTAAAGGGACATTGCACATATACATTTTAATTAACTACATGGGCCAAAGATTTGTCAGTCTGTGTGCAGTTTGGGCCTATGGTTGTAGTGTGACTCTGCTAAAGCTCCCCCTAGTGGAGACATTCTTCATTACCAGCAGTGCATCGCTCCACTCAGCCTTGCCAGTTTCATTCAGCTGTGCTGTAACTAGTCCAGGCTTTGACAGCATTACACCAGGCCCTATCCTGCCATTCACAAGGGTTTTTTTTTTTCTAATACCGGATGGAGGGAGGGATAGAAGCCAAAACACAGACAAGAAAGGAAAAAAAAAACAGACTAAAGGCATCTGGGAGAGACAAACAGTAACAGATAGGGACTTTGTGAAGACTGACTGATGTCGCTCCAACATGCATTAATCGGAAGAATTTGGGATCTGGCTGTTCTGTCTCACTGTTGTTCTTTTTGTTCAGTGCTGTTTGGAACATACCATAAATTAAAGCCTGCTTCGTGCTCAAACTCTGACTTCCTTGCTCTCATTGTATTGTTTTCAGACAGTGGAAAAAGTCATTATTTGTGCTTTACAGCATCACTATCCATATCATTCAACTTATTTGAAAGGGGAAAATCTGCAAAACTTGTCTTGTTTAGCATCAAAAGCCCTGGAGAAAAATCCATTAATCACGTTGATATCTTGTAAATAAAGAAAATGTCAATTACACACATGCAACCAGCTTAAAATTGCATCTGCCTCTTGTGAAATGATCCAAGCTGTTGCCAGTTCACAATGAAAGAGGTAAAAATAACCTGACAGGAAGGGATGAAGGAGGACTTAGATGTGCTTGTGTTTGTCTGCTGATCTTTGTTTATGTTGTGCATCTGTAGAAATGTAAAAAGAACACCTGCAACAGCTTCCTCTTTAATGCCTGAAAAGGTCGGGGAAGTGCAGACACACATACAACACTCACACCTGTTTCTGATTTCCATTATCTCCCCACTAAGCCCACAGAGGATCTTTTACATAAATTCTCATCCGACATACGTCATCTTTTTCAGCTCCATGGAGCATCACATATGTTGGAGGTAAGATGTATTTGCTGCTGGGTTTGAAACCACATATTTCAAAAACTAAACGGGGGATCGGGAGGAACACTGGGGTCATACCTCTAAGCCAGGAATTCATAACAAGTAACATAAGCGGTCACATAACAAAGCAAAATGTTTCCACAGCTAAAACCCACATGGTATAATGTTGATGGGGAAAAATCTTTTTTTTTTAAAGATTTTTATTAAGCATTTAGTTCATACAGAGTAAGTATTTAGTGAATTGCATTCAATAAGTGCTTAAATTAAACTATGCACCACATATACTGTTCATTAGCATCAAATCAGCTAGGACATCAAATCAGTTGTCTGCTGAATCTTATTTCTTCAGTGTTTTATGTGTGAGTAATATGAAGTAATGGGTCCACCAAGAATGCAGGAAAAATCTTTGTTTATTAGCATCAGTCCAGTTCCACTCATGTCTTAACTAATTCTGTTGACAGAGCTGATTACAGCTCAGGAATTATGGATGGGGCTAACATGTAGCACACAAGACCAACAAAATAAGAGTGGCTGTAATGACTTTTCAAATTGCAGCAGGGTAGGTATTGAAAAAAAACTGCATGCTGCTGAAGCAGACTCCCCTATTTATATTTTGCATTAGCATCCATGTTGAGTATAGTAATTTATATATCTGTGGTGAGAACCTGAGATTGGAAGTCAATACATCATTTCCATGGCTCTCTGTCTTATCATGGCTCAACTACATCATCCAGACTCAATGTTCACTTGTCTTGGACTGAGGGTTCATTTCAGTCAGTCAGCACCCTGCAAGCTTTACTGAACTTTCTTTTTTACCATTTCCTTTAGATAAAATAAAGGAAAATAGCTGTCAAAAAAAGCTGATACACTGTTCCATATACCTATTGAAGTGCAGGACTTTTCAAAGAAATTCTCGGAAGGTGATTGGAGGAATATTCTGTCTGTCACATTCATGCCGGGCCATGTGCTTCTCCTGAGCAGACAGGCTACCACTGCCGTAGCTGTGAATGGTGGAGTTCTTCTGTGAATAAATTTATGTCAAAGCCAGTCAGGAGATGTGCAAAAACATCTCTGCCAAGACAAGCTTTTGGTGTGTCTTATTTCTTGTTTCAAAGGAAAATGTGGTTCAGTTCGGATTATACTGCTGCTTTCCTAAAGCTACATAGCAGCCATTGGATACACCAGCAGACCCCATCTGTAATAAATGCAAACCCTTGCCGAAGCAGACTGGAAGGAGAGCAAAAACATCTTTTTCATCATGAAAAGCTTTCAGTATGGCTTTTTTCTCTGTTTTAATAAGGAAATGTTGTTCAGTTCTGACAAAACTGTTCTATGTTGTAGCTAAATCTGAGCTAATTACTGCACTAGAGGCAGCCATGGCAGTCGTCTATTACAATTAAAACCCACCCATAGCTGACACCTCGTTCTCCTCAAATGACACTGATTGTTCTGAACAGCACGGATGTTGTGGGTTGGAGCTTTTCAAGATGGATTTGCCTGATGACAGACATGGAGTCTGGGCAGTGTGCTTTGAAATTTTGAAATTTTTTGGTAGTTTTGGGACTGAAAATTTGAGTGGGGAATTACTTGCAACATTTCCTGAATTTTTAGGGAATGTGTTTGGATGCGCTGGGATATTTGTTCAGAAATTTTTCACACATTTCCATGTAATTTTGGGGGAATTTATTTGTAAATTTGGGGAAATTAACCTGCAATTTTTTTGGGTCAAATTTTATTAGAAATTTTGGGGAGTTTACCAGAGAATTTTCAGATTTTTTCTCTGAATCTTTGATGAAAGTTTCATGCATATCTTTAGGCTTTTTCAGAAAAGTTTACTGAAACATTTGGAGAATATTTGAGGACATTTGGGGTATTTTTTAAAGGGTTTTCTGAAATTTTACAGAAATTTTTGGTAATGTTTGTAAACGTTGAGGATTTTTTAATGATTTGGAAATCTCATAATTTAAAGGGATTTATTAAGATTGCGAGGGCTTTTGGTGGAGTTCCTATCTGGCCTAAAGCCTCCTAAAGACTGCGCATTTTTCTCAATCTTATACGTTTCTGGTATGCTACACTGTACGACATGAATCTCATATCACATCAAGTTTGATGTGTGCAGATTGTATGATGGTAACTCCCTTTAAACGTTGCTGAATTGGAGGCTGGGATGTACACCGATATGCAAGAAATAAAGTGTGTGTCATCCATCTGCCAGTATCATGGTAAATTACGAAGCAAAGTAACAACAAAGCTGCTGTAATTGTTGCATATGAGCTCAAGATTTTCCTCCTTGTTCAAATCCCACAAACTTCTGCTTTTTGGTATATTCTCCATTCCAGTGCTAAATTGTCTGTTGACACGTTTATTGTTTCATCATTTCTTCCTGCATTCCTATTGGTTGATTAGTTGACGTAGGTCGTAACAGCAGTCACATTGTGAGATGGTCATCCTAAATTCTGACACTATCAGAATTTTATTCCAGGCTATCTTTGGTTGCAAAACTATGACTTTCAACTTGTCTCACAGTACGACATGAGACCTCAGTTTTAGAGCCAAAGATATTTCCAGGACTGGTCATCTCTCATCTGGGACAGTTCAAAGTTGCACAGTGTATATCTGGCTTAAGATATACAAGTAATCAATCTTTCTCAAAAGATCTATCTTAGATTTCATGTCACTTTTTACAACACATTCTGTCTATGAAATCGCTTTGCCAGTGTCATTTTAATTTTCAATTTAGTTTAGAGGTGGAGGTCCATGGTAGTGCAACAGTTTGTGCAAATGATTAGAGGCATTATTTTACAAATGGATGAAACAGGCTGTCATAAAAACACCTCAAAGCTTTTGATGTTTTATTGTTTGTCCCTGCATCTTATTTTCCTGCTTCCTTTATTTGCCCAGCCCTTTACATTCACATAAAACAAATCTCAACATAAAACAAATCCTGCAACATTTTTATGCAGTTCTTTTATTTTATGAAAGGGAATCTGTTTGAAGTCGGTCCTGGACTTCATTGACCTCCCGTCAATACTGATACTATGGCACATCTGTACATTTCCACTTTAAAGTGGCTCTGTTTGTGAGGATCAAACAGTGCTGGGCTCTTCTGAGAGTCCCCGAGCAAATGCCTGATTCTCGCTCTTTAGACAAGTCTTCAAAAGGATTTCACAATATGGAAATGAGCACATATGTTTGGTTTTATATGGACTGGGAGGTGGATGTGTTTGATCCTGTCAGGTGACCCAACTGTGTTCAATTTGGCGCACTAACATGGGAATATAATGACCAACATCTATTTTTGAAACAGAAAATCAGTCACAACATTGATTTCTGATTGATTAAGCCCCAAGCAAAGCTGGAAAAACAATATTTCTAATAAACAAGAGGACCTGTGTTTGTATGTTGGCTTCAAATGCTTCCAGACCCCTTTCTACACTCAGCATGATTAGCATGTGTGCACACTACGTTTACACATTTCTGCTGTTTTTATAATCCTGAACAAATACCAGAGAAGACATACTGTCTGTAAAAAGACTGCCGGCCAGATGTATCCGCTTATTTTACACATGATTAGACAAGAAAAAGATAAAAAGAAGAGGAAAGGAAGAAGAGAAGCTGAGTCTTCCAGTAAGAGTTTGACTTCATGTGACTCAGTCCATTTACAGATGGTCAGCCATATCAACCATGGTCCACTTCCTTCACAGCACATTAAACTCTGATTTAAAAGGCCTGGCACTGGTGTCTGCATAGCTGTGTGTCTGTGTGTTGTATGTCTCACTGTATTTGGAGTATGACTGTCTGCATGCTTGCATTCCCTGTCAGTGAGGGTTGGTCGAGGAGATGCATTCACAACTGGTAGGAAATGGGAAAAAACATGAGGCAGATGTGTAAAAACAGCCACTGTGAATTCAGGAGGTTGTCAAAAGAATAAATGCAAAATTTCTTTTGTCACACGAGGGCAAAGTTCCTCTTTAGTTGTTTTGTTTTATTTTAATAAAAGGTTTTACTCATGTTTATAGCTCAATTGCAGCCATAGCCAGAGGGGAGATCGCTCATGTTGCACTTTCACCATCTGGTACAGGCTCAACTCATCTGAAGTCTGCTTAGTTTTTTGATTTTCCATCAGGGGTCATACCTCATAACCCTGCAGAGATGATGGACTGGCCACATTCCATTTCTGTCATCAGGTGGAGCCATCTTACAAGGCTTGAGCTGAAACACTTGATTTTATTGATTGAGTTGCAGAATCCGTCTGGGTCACATGAAGCCACTGTGAACATGTTAATTTAGTTAAAAGAGTCAGACAGATATAGGGAGGGGGTTCCTCCGCAAATAAAGACATTATCACATGTCTGACTAGACGCATTGACTGCTCCACTGATAGCCCTTACATTAAAACAGACCGATTGTCTGCTGGACTTTGAATTGTTTTGCTCAAGACGAAGGCTTTTTCATTACGTTGCTTCCCATCGTTAGTAAGCATCTAACATCCATCTCTATAAATGTACTGTGTGGCCCAAACTCCCCCCTAGTAGCATTAATGTTTCAAAACACACTTATAAATTCCCAAAATAGGCAAGCAGGAGACACCACTTCATCCAACACCAGTTAAACCCTGACACTGGTTCCATATATCTTTGTTACTTCTGAACCTACATACAATATTATCAAGCATTTGTAACCCAGTGAATTAATTTAAATGTATACAGATTGTGCCATCCTGCCTGCCTGCAGGAGTGACCTTGTGCCGCCATAACAAACTGGTTATTTTATTTTTTCCCCAAATTGATTTACTAATTTCCTTAAACTGTTTATTTTGTTTACAAACCGTTCATACCACACCCCAAATCCGCAACTCATTATCCAATTCGAGCTCATCCCATAACACATAAATATCCGGTGCACAAGGTCACTTCCTCTTTGGCAATCTCCTCACCTGGGGTCACGCAGGCAGCACGGCTGGTTGGCAGCAGAAATTACACACTACCTTCACTAAACGGTCGATCCTAACATTATAGAGACTCAGCGGTCAGGTTTTTTTTGTTACCCCTTCCTTTCCCTGGATTGGATCCGTCGTAAGACTGGCGAGCTACCCAAGGAACTCTGAACTCCCCACACCTCCCCCCCTTCCCCAAAGAAGACTACCACGGTTAGGGTAGGAACAAGGACTCTGGGACATGAGGAACTGAACTGATTTAAGGTCGATTAAAGAAAGGGCAGAACTTTAATTTTTTTGCATTTTTTTAAAAAGGCCTCCCTTTGTTATTATTGATGGATTGTTTGAAGTTGTTTGTGTTTATTATTTGGAAAAAATATTATTTGTCAATACACTTACTTTAAACTTAACTTCTGTATTTGTTGTATTATTCACACACCCTGGGCTTCCTTTGAGACGAACCTAAGTTTTCTGAATTACCTAATTTTCCACTATTTATTATTTCAATTTTTTCCAATTAATATAATTTTCGTTTATCTAGGTTAACATATTCAAAATGTTACAAAAAATGGCGAGCTAGCCAGGAGCCTATGTTGTGTGAATAACTTGTTGAGTTTGAAAAGTTTCATTTAGCATCAAAATGGATTTCATTGCTAAGTCAGATGTTGACATTTCATGTTCAGTTATTATTAGTGGTGTTACTCACACTGAAACAGATGAAGAAATTTTTGATTGTTTGAAGAGATATGGTTCTATTAAGAAAATAGTTCCTGTTGATGATTTGACAAGCCCTTATTACAAAAACCTGATCGTTGAGTTTACTCATAGTTCAGCTATAGCTGCTCTAATGCCACTTTTGCCTTACACACATTCTCCAAAAGATGTGCCTGAGATAAAATACTGCGTTAAAGCCCTAGCTAATGAGTATGCAGCCACAGAAGGTAGCAGCTATACCACTAACTACCTCAATGAGCTTAAAAAGTTGGCAAGCCACAGTGGTAAAAGTTTTGAAGAGTTGCTAAAAGATATGATGAACCAAATTAGTGAGCAGTTAGAAGAGCAGAGCAGTGTAGATGACACTGAAGATGCCTCAGTTCAGTTAATTGAGCCCACACAACCTGAAGCCTCCATGCCTGCCCAGCCCCTACCTCAGACAAACCCTACAGCTACCTCAAGAGGAACAGTCTCCTCTCTGCAAACGACCTAAACCCACCTGAGATACAAAGAGTTGTAGTTGAGCACATCGTAAGAAAAGATGACTTCAGTACCTCTGCACTTTCTCCAGTTAGACTACGTGCCTTCTCTGGAAAATGCCCAAAACCCAGCCATGAAACAGATTATGAAACCTGGAGATCCCACATCGAGTTGCTGCTCACTGATCCAAGTTTGTCTGCCTTAAATGTGACCAGGAGAATTCTAGAGAGTTTGTTGTCCCCTGCAGCTGACGTGGTTAAAGGTCTGGGTCCTGAAACCTTACCTGCTGTCTACCTCCAGGTCCTCGATTCAGCCTTTGCCACAGTCCAAGATGGTGAGGAACTTTTTGCTCAGTTTTTAAACACTCTACAAGATCCTGGTGAAAAGCCCTCATCCTACCTCCAGAGACTCCAGTTCTCCTGAACTCTGTCGTCAAAGAGGAGGTATTCTGCCAGCTGAGACTAACAAACACCTCATTAGACAATTCTGCCGTGGATGCTGGGACAACACAGTCATCACCAACCTGCAGCTGGAACAGAAAAAAGAAAATCCTCCATCCTTCTCCGACCTCTTACTCCAGTTGCGCACAGAAGAAGACAGACAGCTTGCAAAAGAACATCGAATGAAAAAACACATCAGCTCATCTAGACAAAGAGTCAACATCAATACTCAACACACTTGTGCCTGTGCTACAACCCCACCATATGATTTCAAAGCCATAGAAGATCTCCAGAAACAAATGAACAAACTACAGAACCAATTAGCATCTTTGATTTCCCAGAAAAAGACCCAGTCTACACCCCACCATGAACAACGCCCAGTTTACACACCTCGATCTCGACCTGCAGTTCCTCCCGTGTCAACACAGATGAACAAGCCCAGACCCTGGTACTGCTTTAAATGTGGTGAAGATGGCCACATCAGCACATCATGCACCAATGCTGCAAATCCAGAGCTGGTGGCAAGCAAAAGAAAGCAACTGCAGCAGAAACAACAGATGTGGGACATGAAAGATCACTTGTCTAAAAAGTCAAACTAGAAGCAGTCTCTGTGGAGGGACAGATGGAGGCTGCAGTCAAGAAATGTCCCAAGAAATTGACTCTACAACACCCCACTCATCATCACTGGCAGTTACCGTCAGGACTCATAGGAACCAAAAGCACTGCACAAGTCAACATTAAAGATATGCCATTCAGCTGTTTATTGGACACAGGTTCTCAGGTGACAACCATTCCCCACTCCTTCTACAATAGCTACCTATCAGACCAAGACATCAAACCTCTGACCAATATCCTGGAGATAGAGGGTGCTAATGGCCAAGCTGTACCATACCTTGGATATATTGAACTTGATATCACGTTTCCAGCTGAGTTTCTAGGTTCTCCAGTAGACATCCACACCCTTGCTCTGGTTGTACCTGACATGAATACATCCCAGTCTCTTCTGCTTATTGGTACCAACACTCTGGACATCCTGTATGAAAGATATCTTGAAGACAAATTGGTCATTAATCATCCTCTTCCTTTTGGTTATAGAGCAGTATTACACATCCTCCAATTGAGACACGAACAGTCCAATGACAGCCAGCATGCCATCCTCAAACTACATGGAACCAGTCCCCAGACCATCCCAGCGGGAAGAACTGTAGTACTAGAGGGCAGCATTACCACTCACTCCATAACCCTTGAAAAATCTGTCATGATTGAGCACCCAGCTTCCTTCTCTCTGCCAGGTGGCTTGACTGTTAAATCTTGTCTTGTTGACCTTCCCAGACATCAGCCATGTCAGTTGCCAGTCATTATAACCAATGAATCTGATCATGACATCATCATCCCTGCTAGATCCTCCATTGCAGAAATAAGTGCCATAAGAGCCATCATCTCCAAAGAACAAAGTGTCCATAATCCAGTCCAAGCCCACTCTCCAGATCCAACATCTCCAGAACCACAGTTCAAGTTCAACTTTGCTGACTCACCACTCTCACCTGAATGGAAAAACCGCATCACAGCAAAGCTCAACACCATCCCAGAAGTCTTTGCAAAACATGATCTTGATTTTGGCAGAACAGATAAAGTCACTCACCAAATCAAACTGTCTGATGAAACTCCATTCAAACACAGACCCAGACCCATCCATCCTCAAGACATGGATGCAGTTCGTAAACATCTGGAAGAACTTCTGGAAGCCTGTGTAATACGAGAATCAGAATCTCCCTTCGCGTCACCCATCGTTGTTGTCCGGAAAAAGAACGGCAGTGTCAGACTCTGCATCGATTACAGAAAGCTCAATCTGCAGACCATTAAAGATGCTTATGCACTTCCAAAGCTTGAGGACACCTTCTCCGCTCTCTCCGGTTCAAAATGGTTCTCAGTCCTCGACTTGAAATCTGGGTACTACCAAATAGAAATGAATGAAGCAGACAAATCAAAAACAGCTTTTGTATGCCCCCTTGGGTTCTGGGAGTTCAATCGCATGCCCCAGGGAGTGACAAATGCACCAAGCACCTTTCAGCGGCTCATGGAGAAATGCATGGGAGAAATAAATTTGAAAGAAGTCCTGGTCTTCATCGATGATCTGATTGTTTTTGCCCCTACATTAGAAGAGCATGAAGCAAGGCTGATGAAGGTTTTGAATAGGCTGAAGGAGTTTGGCCTAAAATTATCCTTAGAAAAAAGCACCTTCTTCCAAACATCAGTACGCTACCTAGGACATGTAGTCTCCAGAAATGGTGTTGAGACAGATCCTGACAAGATTTCTACCCTCACAACCTGGCCTGTGCCCAAAAACTTAAAAGAACTCAGGTCATTCCTCGGTTTTGCTGGATACTACAGAAGATTTGTGAGAGGTTACTCTGCCATCGTAAAACCTCTGCACGATCTTACATCTGGTTATCCCCCAACTCAAAAGAAATTCAAAACAACCTTGAGTCCAGACAAGACATATTTAAACCCAAGAGAACCATTCAATGGCAGATGGACCTCAGAATGTCAAACAGCCTTCCAAACAGTAATTGAAAAACTCACCACCGCCCCTGTTCTCGCTTTTGCTGATCCTTCCAAGCCTTACCAACTCCACACAGACGCCAGCTCCACTGGTCTTGGAGCTGTGCTCTACCAGGAGCATGATGGAACCAATTGAGTAATTGCCTATGCCAGCAGGGGTCTTTCACGCAGCGAGTCTCGCTACCCAGCGCATAAACTCGAATTCCTCGCCCTGAAATGGTCGGTGACAGAAAAATTTAGTGATTATCTCTACGGGAACCAGTTCACGGTCATCACAGACAGCAACCCATTAACATACCTTCTCACCACAGCAAAGTTAGATGCGACCAGCTACCGGTGGTTAGCAGCCTTATCTACATTCTCATTCAAGATCCAGTACCGCTCAGGGAAACAAAACGCAGATGCTGATGGACTGTCACGCAGACCTCATGGCAATCTCTATGATGATCAAAAGTCCCAGAAGGAGAGAGAGAGAATCTGGAGATTTGCTCAACACCACCTGCATGACCCCACACCAGTTAACATTGATCAATACACTGTTCAAGCCATCTGCGACCGACAACTCATTTACAGTTCAAACTTCACAGATCATAACCTTGCCCTTGTACAATCCCTCTCCACCTCTGCTGACTCACTTCCTGACAGCTTCACTGATGACAGTCAGTTTGGAACCTCACTTATCCCTCAGTTCACAGAAAAGGAAATAGCAGAAAAACAGAGATCGGATCAAGCAATAAGACACATCATAGTACAGCTAGAACAAGGAGAAGCACCACCACCTGCCTTACGAGACCAACTTCCTGAACTTCCCTTCTCTTGCGAGAATTTAACAAACTGGAGCTCCAAAACAACATTCTTGTGAGGAGGAGGCAAATAGGACCTGATTACTCGTATCAACTTGTTCTACCCCAGGAATTTCGTGACATCGTTTTAATTAATCTGCATGATCAAATGGGCCACATGGGCATTGAAAGAACACTTGACCTCATCAGAACCAGATTCTATTGGCCAAGAATGTCTGTCGACGTGTATAACAAAGTTAGAACATGTGAAAGATGTCTCAAGAGAAAATCATTGCCAGAAAAAGCAGCACCCCTTGTAAACATAAAGACCACACGACCCCTTGAACTCGTCTGCATGGACTTTCTGTCACTTGAACCGGATAAAAGCAAAATCAAAGACATCTTAGTGATCACAGACCACTTCACGAAATATGCATTAGCCATTCCCACACCAACCAGAAAGCTAAAACAGTTGCAAAATGTCTATGGGACAACCTCCTAGTTCATTACGGCATCCCAGAAAAACTTCACAGTGATCAAGGACCAGATTTTGAATCAAGAACAATAAAAGAACTTTGTGAACTGACTGGAATGAGAAAACTGAGAACTACACCATATCATCCAAGAGGTAACCCTTGTGAACGGTTTAACAGGACATTATTGGACATGCTGGGAACCCTAAAGGAACGGAAAAAGCCCACTGGAAGGATTTTGTTAAACCCCTAGTACATGCATACAACTGCACCAAAAATGATGTCACTGGATTCTCTCCATATGAATTAATGTTTGGACGACAACCACGCCTGCCAATAGACTTAGCCTTTGGACTCCCGGTTTCAGGAAAGAAACAACCATCTCATTCACAATATGTTCAGGCCCTCAGATCTCACCTGGAAGAAAGTTACAGAATGGCAACAGAAAATGCAGAGAGAGTCATGCAACGGAACAAAACCAGATTTGACAAACACATCACTGCATCTGATCTATCTGTTGGAGATCGAGTCTTGGTGAGGAATGTCCGTCTAAGAGGCAAACACAAACTTGCAGATAAATGGGAATCTGAACCCTACATTGTTGTGAAAAGAGCTGGTACCCTTCCTGTCTACACTGTCAGACCCGAAAGCAAAAACACCCCTCTAAGAACACTACGCCGCGACCTCCTGCTCCCCTGTGGTTTCCTGCCTCAACCCAAACAGCAGACATCTGCCAACAGACCCTCCAGACCAAAAACTCGCTCCAGCCATAACCCACCTGACAGTCAAACAGATATGGACAATTCCTCAGACGAAGAAGAGCTCATTCCCTTCCACTGGTACCATGGACCACCAAACCCTGAACCATCCAGATTTACAACAGTTATTGACATCCCAAAAGATCCCATTGCAACTCCTGTTACTCCTGAAACCTCCCAACACACAGCTGTCCCAGACCAGGACGCTGTAGAACCTAAAATGGATAACTCATCCCACAGTTTGGAAAACTCAGACTTACCTGAAACCCCAGACAGAACCCCCTCTTCTCCCGATGATGACCAAACCAGTTCACCTGAATCCCCCGATGAAGACAGTAACACTGAACCCCTGTACGTCGCTCAACCCGGACCGAAAACCTCCAGATCGATTCCAGTATGCAAAACTTGGCCTTCCAGTGCTAGACAGAGTACAGTCCCTTTTTTAAGGACTTAGCACAGCCTTTTCATACGCTCTCAGGGATTCAGAGATTGAAAGTAGTGTAATAGCACAGCCAACAATTTGCAGACAGCCACTTCCATGTAACGGGACGTACATGAGTTTAGGGGGGGAAAGTGTAACCCAGTGAATTAATTTAAATGTATACAGATTGTGCCATCCTGCCTGCCTGCAGGAGTGACCTTGTGCCGCCATAACAAACTGGTTATTTTATTTTTTCCCCAAATTGATTTACTAATTTCCTTAAACTGTTTATTTTGTTTACAAACCGTTCATACCACACCCCAAATCCGCAACTCATTATCCAATTCGAGCTCATCCCATAACACATAAATATCCGGTGCACAAGGTCACTTCCTCTTTGGCAATCTCCTCACCTGGGGTCACGCAGGCAGCACGGCTGGTTGGCAGCAGAAATTACACACTACCTTCACTAAACGGTCGATCCTAACATTATAGAGACTCAGCGGTCAGGTTTTTTTTGTTACCCCTTCCTTTCCCTGGATTGGATCCGTCGTAAGACTGGCGAGCTACCCAAGGAACTCTGAACTCCCCACACCTCCCCCCCTTCCCCAAAGAAGACTACCACGGTTAGGGTAGGAACAAGGACTCTGGGACATGAGGAACTGAACTGATTTAAGGTCGATTAAAGAAAGGGCAGAACTTTAATTTTTTTGCATTTTTTTAAAAAGGCCTCCCTTTGTTATTATTGATGGATTGTTTGAAGTTGTTTGTGTTTATTATTTGGAAAAAATATTATTTGTCAATACACTTACTTTAAACTTAACTTCTGTATTTGTTGTATTATTCACACACCCTGGGCTTCCTTTGAGACGAACCTAAGTTTTCTGAATTACCTAATTTTCCACTATTTATTATTTCAATTTTTTCCAATTAATATAATTTTCGTTTATCTAGGTTAACATATTCAAAATGTTACACATTACATGATTATTTACAATTGATGAAATCTGATTTGATTTTTTAAAAGAATTTCTATGTTTTAGAGTGATCGTAAATCACCTTGGGCCCACCTGCAGTACCATTGGGGCCCTCCAGGGGGCTTGACCCACACTTTGGGAAGCACTGCATTACTGAAAAAAAAAAAAACCTTAAGAGTTCAATTTGAAACAAGAGCTCTGCATTAATTTATTAAGCACAAAAACTCCTTAAAATGTACATTTTTAACATGTTGCTAGGTGCAACATCTTTTTCTTTCACCACTTCCAGGGATGGTGAGTCCATGGCTCTGGCACTGTTATTCAGGGGCTGAAAAGTTTGGGAACCATTGGTCTAAGATGCCTTCATCTTGACTGGATTGCCTCTGTAGACACAATACTGGCATGCATCAGAACCACCTCCTCAAGCAGAATTATTGGTTAATTGGCCAGTCAGCAAAAAGTGTGGTTTATTTACATTCATCCGGCCTCACTCATTGTAATGAGAATTGCAGTGCTATTTATAGGTCATGATCATTTGACACAACTCGGTAGTAAGATAAAGTGTGGCTCCCTTATGGCTCTTCAATCAGTGTTTTAGCTTTTTTATATCTCCTATCGTTCAGATAACCAAATAAGGCTTGTAGAACCCCACAAGGCTTATTTGCTGAAGAGTTTATCACCATTTCTTTTAAAAGCGTGTTTATGATGACAAAATGAAGGAGAAAAGCTGCCAAAGTTGCACTGCTAGCATTTTAGTATATGGCTAATTTTCCCCAATTCATTTGTTTTTCTAAAAGCTTCGCTGCAAAAAGCATGCAGAAATACCTCACTACTCTAAGCCTGGGAGCAATGTATGGGCTGTTATTTGCATGAACAGTCAACAAGTGAGTTCAGATTGTCACTGTATTGTTAATGCAGGATATGGACACACATTTCTATTGGTATCCAGCAGCCAATAATGGATGTCAATGTAAGGCATAAACATAAAAACAGCGTCCTCAAATTTCCAGCTTTTGGAGAGTAGAGGCATTGTTGTGGCTTTAAAATGGTTCTCTACTGGCATCATCTGAATTAATAAAAACAGGATGTGAAGATGTGTTTTCTTTTCTAGTTTAAGGATTAAAGCAATGTAAACCATGCAGTTTTCCTTTGAGTGTAATCTTAATCCGACCTGACTACAGCTATGATGTAAATGCTGTTTTTTATACTGGCTGTTTACAGTAATTCCATCTATTCTAATGTGTAATTTCCCAACATAAGAAAACAAACCCTCCAGATTACTCAACTTCATCCTGTTTTACACACGAAGACCTCATAGCTTTGACCACTTGATTGCTGTTTTTGATATTCACAACACGTTCAATTATCTGCTTCTTGTAAACATGAATGGTTTCTGATTTCAAAAACAAACATGATTTTAACAGCAGATGACACGCAGGGCAGGAAAGGCACGACTGCTCGGTTAGTGCAATGGAAGTGGTTGTGTGTCTGAGCTCTTAGTCACAGCATCAAAGCAAATATGGTGTTCATGGTAAAAGAGCGTTTACTGGAATCCAGGGTGTCCTGACGGCTCTGTGGGCAGACAGATACTGGATCCAAAGGACTTTTATTACCGACCTCCTGCTTATCCTCATTTTTATTGGGAAATATATTTTCAGAGTGGAGTTATCTTCATCCAAGTACATTCCACATAATGATTCATATATTATTCTATCAGAAGTAATCTGTTGAAGACTTTGAAGGGATTCAAATCAGGGTTTTATACTCATCCATATAATGACAAATACAGTGGGTTATTGGTCAATCTCAATAAAAAGGTCAATGAATCACTTTAAAAGAAGTGCTGTCAACGTGCCAAGATTCAGATGACTTGAAGCTCCTGTGATGAGAGTTTTTCTTGCTGCAAAACAGACATAATGTATGTTAAACCCACAGTAAGTAAACTCCACCACCAGTTACTCTCAATCAAAACGATAACAAAAGATGCTGAGTAGAGATGCACCTCCCTGCCTACTTCTTGCACTGCCTCTAAAAGGTGTAAACATTAAGCCACTATTTTCATTTTGAGGATGAATTTCACATAAAAAGAGAGAAAAGCTGTAAAAAATGGCCTACTTCTTAGTTCCAGAAGGACACTTTTAGGCAGCTTTTCTCCTTCATTATGTGAAATTCATCTATTCAACAAAAACAGTGGTATATTTTTTGTTGAATAGAGTCAGATGTGGGCAACACCATAACCAGATCTAGAGGCTGGGGATGGAGTTAGGGTGGGTGTAGTACCAAACGTGAATAAGAGACAGCAGGGGTGTCCAAACTTTTTCCATTGGGGGCCACATACAGAAATATATGAGGATGGTGGGAACACTGCCATAAGTAGGTCAGAATATGCTCGGTGATTGGGTATGCTTAAATGGCTAAGTGCTGGCTGATGAGGTAAATAGCCAACCATTTTTTAGAATTTTGGGGAGGCCAATCAGATTTTGACATGGTCGAATTTTGATTCATCTGACCACAAAACAGTTTTCCATTTTGCATCAAACCAAAGTATAAAGGAACCACATTTGAGTCTTCACAAGCCACAATAACAATTCAATTCAATTCAATTCAAAACTTTATTACAGACTCTACGTCCAGAGAATAAAAAAGAACAAAAACCAAACAAAACAATACAAAACACATAAAAAGGACAGAACAATACATGCATGTTACCGTGACGGCACAATAAGTTAATGAATCAGATTCAATATAAGCACAAAAAATAAAATTACACTAAAAACAGGCATCTATACCAGTGTTTCCATAGTGGAGACATGTATTTAACAGCACTATGTTTGATGTTCGTTAAGGCCAAAATAATTTCATTCCCAGTGGAATCAAGTCGACACATGAATTTATACACAAGATTTCTTAATACAGCATGTAGAGTATTAACTCCTGCACCTACAAACATCTCACTTGCACTGCACCATCTTGGTCTTTTCAGTAGTAATCTCAGAGCATCATTGTAGGCTACTTGTAGCCTCCGCATACTTGATTTCATATAGTTTGTCCATAAGTGTGCAGTATACAAAGGCATACAATATACTTTAAACAGAGACAACTTAACAGTATCTGAACAAAAACCAAACCTACGAGCAAGAATGTTTACTTGTGCATAAATCTTGCAGCATTGTCTGTAGATATCATCATCATCCATCATTTTATCTGTGATAAAATGCCCAAGATATTTAACTTTACTACAGTAAAGACAGGAAAGTTCAACATCTGATCCTCTTTTGTGCGGAAGATCATCACTGAACTCTTCTTGGCATTATATTTCATATCATGTTCAACACCATATACAGAGCAAATAGACAGCAACTGCTGAAGACCAGCACTACTGGGACTAAAAATAACGAGGTCATCAGCATACATCAAATGATTTACCAATGTGTTACCTATTATGCATCCAGACTTACAGGATGTCAAGTGTTTGGACAAATCATCCATATACAAATTGAAAAGAACAGGGGACAGAATTCCTCCCTGTCTCACACCATTACTCACCCCAAACGGGGTGGAAAGACCATGCCCCCACTTTACCTGCATAGTCTGGTTTGCATACCAGTAAGCTAAGAGTCTAACAATGTATTTGGGCACTCCTTTATCAATCATTTTTTCAAATAACTTTTTATGATTTACTCGATCAAATGCCTTGGATGCATCAATAAAGCACATAAGAACTGTCGAGTTCTGACACCTATACATGTTTACAATTTCTTTAAGTGCATATATGCACAGGTCTGTGCCATGATTTGCTTTAAAACCAAACAAAATTCCACCACATAACATATTCAGTAGGCATCAGATGTAGGTTATTGTAATGTGATTTATTTGTTGTCATATCAATAACAGACCTTTCAGTCTAATAAAACATGTTCACCTTTGTAAAACTGATCTGCTGAAAAAGACAATTGAAGTCAAATTTGAAATCTTATCGGTTCGTTTCGCAAGGGATTTTCTCCAGTTGAGGTCAAAAGTTGATGAGGAGTTGTTTATTGTCAAAGCCAGCATTAGTTACAGAAAAATAATCATTTTCTTTCCTATTATTATCATTCCAACTCCTCCCTGAACTTCCAGCCCATTGTGAGGAAACTTGCTCCTCTCTGATGTCGGCTAAGCGTGTGAGTTCACACCATTAGTTTTCATGATGATATGCTTAAACTGAGGTGTCACTTATCTGTCACTGCCAGATGATTCAAACAAATCTTTCCACTGTACAAAAAAAAAAAAAAGAAAGAAAGGGAAAAAGTTTACAGCTGTAATGTTAAATCCAAGTTTATCTGACATTCATTCTTATGGTAATTCATTACAACAGAACTCATTCAAAATCCAAATGTCTCTGCTTTTATAAAATTTTAGGTAGAATAAAAACTCTTCATTAATAAAAGTGGTAAAAAGATCAATCAACAGTTGTTGAAGGACTTCTTTATTATTTCTTGATCATGTCTGTGGGATCAGCAGGGCAGAGCAAAAACATCTTTTCTGCCAAGAATAGCTTTCAGTGCACTTCTTTGCTAATCTTCAAATGAAGAGACAAGGTTCATTTCTGATAAAACTGCCAGTATCGCTGGATCCAAACTATTTTTTCACCATTGTTTACAGGCTTGCAGTCGCTTGAGCTACCATCACTTTCTTCTAACATGATGATGATTGGTCCTGCCATTCTTGGACTAGGATCAAGCGATTTAAAGTTAAAGAAATTGATCAACCTGATCACAGACGTGGAATCTGGTCAATCAATCAGCTTAAACAATTCTGAGTATGGAAGAAATCCCTGAGTATATACTGCATATTAGCAATAACTTTTAAGTATTGAACTGGAGCAAACAGGTTGTAAACTGCCCCACAATGCTTTGCAGCTCTCAGAGTATCTCTTAGCATAGCTCATCTGCCAGCCAAGCAATGCAAAAATTAATGTGACTATGCTGAAAAATATTTTAAATGTCTTTACTTTAAATGTTGCTGTTTTAAAAGTTGCACCAAAAAGGCCATGTAGCTGAATAAATAATAAATGTTTGTACTTTGTTTTAGAATTATATTTATAGATCAGTGGAGGAGCTAGCTTGTTGCTAACTTAGCCCACAAAGCCCAGAGAGGACATGCATCAATGATACAGTCATGTGATGTGGCGATAATGGGCTAGTAGTTATGGTGGAGCATAGAAACAGCATAGAAACTGCTTACATACAGTATGCATATTTTAGATTTGGTTAAATGTAAAAATGATACCACCATCTAGTTCATAATATCATCAAGAGATTTATAGTATCTCGAGAATTCTTTGTGCAAGGAACAAGGCCAAGGGTAAAAATTGGATGCTCATTATCTTTGAGCATGGCATCAAAACAGGAATGATTCTGTACTGGAAATCACTTTCTGGGCTCAGGAACACTTCACTGTATCTGTCAACACAGTTCACTGTGCCATTCAGAAATGTTAAGTTAAAGCTGCGTGATGCAAAGACATAGCCATATGTGAGCACAATCAAGACGCACTGCTGTATGTATGGGGTGAGGTGAGGTGTGTATATGTGAGGTGAATTGGAAAACTGTCCATCCATCCATCCATCCATCCATCTTGCTCTGCTTATCCGAGGTCAAGTCGCGAGGCACCAGCCTAAGCAGGGAAGCCCAGATTTCCCTTTCCCCGGCCACTTCGTCCAGCTCTTCCCGGGGGATCCCAAGGCATTCCCAGGCCAGCCGAGCGACATTCTCTCTCCGGCCTGTCCTGGGTCTCCCCTGGGGCCTCCTCCCAGTAGGACCTGTCCGGAACACCTCACCAGGGAGGCGTTCAGGAGGCATCTGGACCAGATGCCCGAGCCACCTCATCTGGCTCCTTTCAACACGGAGGAGCAGCGGCTCTACTCCGAGTCTCTCCCGGATGCCCAAGCTTCTCACCCTATCTCTAAGGGAGAGTCCAGACACCCTGCTGAGGAAACTCATTTCAGCGGCTTGTATCCTTGATCTCAGTCTTTCGGTCACAACCCACAGCTCGTGACCATAGGTGAGGGTAGGACGGTAGATCAACCAGTAAATCCAGAGCTTAGCCTTTCAACTCAGCTCTTTCTTCACCATGACAGACTGATGCAGAGACCGGAGAGGTGGCAGCTCAGGGAGGGGTGGAAAACTGTTCTGTGGTTGAATGAAAACTTTTTGCTGATCATAAAATGAAAAAAGAAGACCTAGGACTGTCGAGCATCTTGAATCCTACATCAGACAGGTATGGGGCAACATTTGTCTCCTTAAACTCCTACAACTGGTCTCCTCACTTCCCAGACATTTACAGACTCTTGTCAAAAGAAGAGGGGATGCTATACAATGGTGAATATGCACTGTCCATACTTCTTTGAGACATGTTGCTGCCATCAAATTCTAGCTAATATTCTTCATGAAATGGTAAAATGTCTCAGTTCCAATGTCTGACATGTTGTTTATGTTCTATTATGAATAAAATGTAAGTTTGTAAGATTTACAAATCATTGCATTCTGTTTTTATTTACATTTACACAGCATCCCAACTTTTTCAGAACTGGGGTTGTTATAGTGGCAGTATGTATTGAGCAGTTTTGGACACACTTTTTGGTTTCTATTTGGAAAAATCTTCAATTTAAATATAAAATTGGGACTTACAGATAACTGAATGGTTTTTTTCCTCATCACAGCTGTGAATATCATACAAAATATTTTATAAAAAGCAGCTGTGAGGGTATGAGCCCCCCCCCCTTTTGACAAAGTATGAAGTCATATTTGAAAAAGTCTCAAATTCAGTTTTGGTAATTTTTAAAATAAGATTGGTCTAAGTCCATTGTTATTCAGTCCTGTATAAAAAAAAATGAGGCTTTCAAAATCTACATTTTGTTGAGGTTTCTGCCTGTTCTTAGGCAGTTTGTCATCTCCATTTACTTGTTGCCAAGCGCAGCTCATGGTTGATTAGTGTTAATTCTGGATATAACATGAGCATGGTCTATCAGTTGTGTCTTGAGGCCAACATTTGTTCTAAATTTGTGTCTTACAGAAAAAATAATTGATTGAGATTGATTGACGGGTTATATCTTTAGACAACTGGCCCAATGGAATATTACTTACGGACATATGGAATTATCTTGGCTCTTCTTTTCCTGCCTTGTGAATCCAGCTGTATGTCAGCAAAAACATCTTCATTCATTAAAAGCTCACTTGTCTCACCATCATTTCTCCTATCTGTACACAGTGAAAGACAAGTTAAAAGATGACTTTTTAATGATTCATGCTTCATTTCCCTCTTGGATCCTACAGCAGATATGAGCCAAAGGAAACCTGGAACTCACAGGCAAGTCTGTAATTACTCACTGTGTATCATAAACATATTTTTCAGAAATAAAAATGAACTAGTCTTGAATTTCAGCCTTCATCACCAAACCCTTTTTCTGGGTCAACCGAAGTTTCATCAAGGAAAAATGTCAGGATTTCAGAACTTCACTCTTGACCAAAGAGGGTAAGGTAAGACACTCCAAGAAAATTTATAAATTGTGTATAGAAAAAGAAAATAGATTGGCTATGGCCAGCTAGTCCTTTCCCTGTGTTTGAAGTGTTGGCGCTAAGCTAGGCAAGATGCTTGTTAATGAAAGTTTTACTTTCTGGCTCTGTGTTTGTTGAGGGGTCATCAGAGTTCAGTATCTTTCTTCTTTTTAATTGAAAGGTTGGCATTGAAAAAAGGTTTTAGTCATTAGTATTATCCAAAAATATATATACATTAAGATGTTATTGTTGAAGAAATTGGTACTGGCTTTTTTATTTTCATTTTTAACCCTTTTTCCTCTAAGTTTTCAAAGTTGTGATTGTAACAGTTCTTTGCTTGGAAACTCCAGCTATTTGCTGTTTAGTAAGCAGCATAACGCTCTCTGTCTGCTGACGCCATCTTTTCATAGAGTAAACAAAACTTCAGAGAAATTCAAATTAAAATAAATGTTTTCTTTCTGGCTTTGTCCATACAAATTCAATTACTGTGCCTGCCACTAAAACTAATGGCCCTGCAGTACATGACCGTCTAGGAGGGCGGCTGTATGTGTGAAACGTAATGAAAGCAACATAATGACTCACTCAGGCTGTCAATGCTCCATAAATCAGCCACACTGGCTGCTGTGAAGCTTCACAGAATTCCTCTGTCATCTTAACGCCTTTCCTCAAACAGACACCTGTCCTCTGTCAGAGGATGGCTTACCTCACTTCTGCTCTCTGTTTCCATTAGGCTTGATCTCCATCAAACCAGAACTGTACCAAGGAGGGGGAAGGGGGCTGACCATGCAGCAAAAGCAGTATTAGTAATACTGCGCAGCAAGAGAGAGAGGATGAAGGGGTGTGAAGGAATGCAGCTGTTCAAACAGCTCTTTGATTTAGTGGTCACGGCGCCTGATGTGACTCACTCTGGCTCAAACAGCGTGGAGATCACTCAGACGTTCATCCCTCGGCTTCAACTGTGTTTCTGCTCTGTTTTCGGGCTCTGTGAGTGTTTGTGTGTGAGTTTGAAAGGAAGAGAGTGAGTTTAAATGTGCAAAGTATCCGCTGCACCTGAATCTAATGACTTGTACATGTGGCAAATTAATACCCATATGCTTTCTATTTATGGAGCTTGTTAAATACACAGGAACCTCCTGAAAGTAGGTATAAACTTAGAGGAAAGGGAAAAACAAAAATAATGTTTCCCTATTCCATATCATGTATGCTTTTCTTTCTCCACATCTATCATGCATGAGCATCTGCTTCTCATAATGATTAAAAAACACCTGCATGCCTTTCTATTCAGTGGAATAAGTTGCATATCAACGGCTTTCAGAAATACATACATATATATAAAGTTAGTTATAAGTTTGCTGGCTCCAGCTTATACATGCAGAAACATGTCAGAACCCTTAGAAATGGTTTAAAGTCTTTCCAGGAGAAAACCATGTCACATGATGTCTATTTATGCAGGCAGCAGTAAAACTTTTCTAATAAAGGCCTGCAAAAAATAAAGGGTGCCATGTGGTGGATTTTCTCTTGCAAACAGGCAGTAAGCGCAGCCTTTACCTTTATCTAATCTGTGGGTCTTTCAAAGCACACTAGGTGCATCTTTGAGGTCTAACCAAGCGGCAACCTCCAGGGTTGAAAAATGAACCTAATCCTGAAATGCAAAGGCTGCAGTTCCTTGAGAGTCCACTTGAGGCTGACTACAAGAGCCAAGAGCTACCCATTAAAGCCAGAATTTTGATTCTACGCCACAGCCTATGCTGTAGGTCACTTGTAGCCCAGATCCTCATGCAGAGGTCTATGCATATAGCTGGCTTGCAAAAATGTAGCTACAGCATGTGCTGACACAATGCAGACTGTAAGCCCTGTGATAGAGTAGCACTGGTGACTGCAGTCTTTGAAGATGTCTGACATATTGTGTAGTGTGAGCAAATGGCTGCAGACAACCATGCACCCAGACAAATCTTCTTTCTAGTATCTAAAACAATCAGACATGTATTTTCTCATCCAATTCCCTCACTGACCAAATGATTGCAAAAATGACTCCATACTGTGTCAGCTGATTCAGCAGCCCTACTCTCACCTCTGATGTCTTCTCTCTTTTCATCTTTGAAGTAACCGCATAATAATCAACTGCTGTGAATTGTAGCCCTAACCCAACATAATATGATTGGTTCCAATGGCCATGGCTTTCTGTACACATGCAGACAGGAAATGTGGAGACAGGACCATGAACTGGCATAAAAAATTGCAAATGGCATTTAGGCACTGTCACTACAGTATAGCTATAGTGCGGATTCAAAGAGGAAGTATAAATCACTGTATGCCCATGTTAAAAAGCTAATTAAACTGCTTGCTTCTACTGACTTTATGAGCAAAGCTGAGCGGACCTACATGCTCACTGACCAATAAAACCTGCCTCCTCCTCCTCCTCCATGTCAGAGCCATTGTCAAATGTTTAAAGGCTGCTGTGTGCTGTGATGGTTTGACTCAGGTTCATATGAGAGTAGTTCTCCACTGCAACTAATACATCTTCTAAGGTGTGTTTGAACCAACATCTTGCTTGTCACAAGTCCCAAACAGTTTAAACAAAGCCAAAATTGATGGCTTGAGACTGCAGGATATGCTCAAAAAACTAAATCCCAGCAAGTCTAAAACTTAAAATACAGGAAAATACAGGCTAATGTCTGCATGGTCAGCAAAAGCCAGTAAACCAGGAAAAATGCAACCATGAAGGGTAAATGTATTTGCCAGACTGTCATTAGGCAAATCCATCTAGCAAAGCTCTGATCTACAACATTTGTGCCAGACTGAAAAACGCTTCAGACCATTCAGCGTCATTTGAGGAGAACCAGGTGTTGGCTACGGTGAGTCGATAGCAATAGCTACCGCTCAGTGTGGCATTTAGCGTGGATGTAGCTTTAGGCCCCGTCCACACAGAGGAGTATATGCAAAAGATAGTTGTCGTATCGGCGTTTCATCCACACGGAAACAGCATTTTGGGGGGCTGTAAATGCTACTTTTTGAAACCGGGTCCCAAAGTGAACAAATCGCTTACCGTTTTGTCTCCACGTGGACAGGCAACCGCATCTTTCTTGAAACGATTACATCATACATAGCGTAGCCCACTTACACCTCATGCGCTGTCAACCCAAAACAACAATGGCGGACTACAGGGTTATGTTTGTGCTGCAGAAGCTACTGAACTTATTGTTGCTTTTACAGCAAAATCTGATGCTCTTTACCACCACTGAGATCAGCATGCACCATATGTTCTTAAATTCACCACGGAGAACAACCAGAGGGGCAACGCAGGAGAAAGTTTGTGTCAGTTTTCTGTAATCTTCTTCTCTTTTTTGGTGCATTTCCGTGGCAGCGTTACAGTGCCACTAACAGGCTAATTTTATCAGAATTTGACAAGATTTCTTTGTTAAAGAGCTAAGAACTACACAGAACGCTTTTCCTGACAGAAAAGGTGTTTTCACCCTTCTGCAAACCTACTTCAGCTCCAGGCCAGGCTAAGCAGCACCAGCTGATGACTTCAGCCATGTAGAAGAGGAGATGTTTATTGAAGTCTCCTCAGATCCAGTAATATTATTCCAATTCAAGTCCAAGACGTTGTCAGCATTTTGGATTGGAATGGAAAAGGAGTAGTAGTAGCTAGGCACGAGAGCCTTTGCCACACTTTCTCCCTTTGCATCGTCCTACCTGTGAGTGGATGTTGCATCTACAATACAAAGAATCAAAACAACAAATCATAGCTGGACATTGAAAATGAACTGAGAGTGGCTGCACCCAAGACGCGAAAAGATCTGTTGCACCAAAAAAGCCCACAGTCGTCACTGAAATAGTTGCAGGACTGGGTGTATAAATATTAAAGATGTTTTTATTTTCAGAGAATTGTTCATCTTCAGCGAGGCAGATATTTAAAACTTAAATTCTTTAGGTTTTATGCTGTGATATATTCTTTAAAAAAAAAGAAATCTGTCTGCAAAAACTGTGAATAACGGTGTGTTTGTCATACATTTACATGTTTTTACATGTGGATACATACAGTGAAGGGTAGGGGGCCTGAAGATATTTTCATCTGCCAAAGGGGTGCCCGGTAGAAAAGATTTGGAACCACTGCCTTAACCAGTCAGCTGGATTCTTTTTTGATGATAAAATATCCCTTTAAAAGCAGTTTTAACATAGCATTTTGTCTGCCCTTACTATGTGATTAGTGTAGCCATCCATCCATCCATTTTCAACACCACTGTTTCGTTGGGGATCACGGTGATTAGTGTAGCATTTGCAGCTATTTCCAAGTGCAAACTTTATCATCTTGTATGGTTAGCAGCACAGGTACAGATGCCAGAAGGTAATTTATGAGTTTTTATTGTCTTTTGAGATCCATTTTCTTCAAGAAATGTTTGTTCTGGCCCCGTGTGCTTTTTTTTTTTGGCCACTAGGTGCCACAGTTTGACCATTTGATATACTGTTTCCCATTGTTTCCTCATGGTTTTCTGCCTGTTTTAGCGGCTCTAGGCTATAAATGTAAGTTAAATACAGGCAGAAATTTTAATGTGTTTGTATGTACGTAAAATGCGAACTGAGCTCTGCACAGTGCTGTTATGCTTTGCTGAGGGAAAAGAGGTGCAGAAATCAGATAACAGAAGGCAGTTTAAGAGCATTTATTGTCTTCTGCAGGAGCAAATAAATGCTGGAAAACAATCCATGCATCTCCTCCTTCTATACCCCATACACGCCTTACAGTTGCTTTTGTAAAATGTAGCTTGTTTCAAAATGCCGACCTCCTTTCCTTTGACAGACGTAGCCTTTTATTTTAGAGCATTAAAACTGCGGTCAGGCCCATTGAACTAAAGCTTTGGCTAGTCAGACTTCATAGTTGAGCAATGACTTGCACAAGTCAGGATGCCAACAGAGAAAGCTGAGGCAACGTTCTGGGGGACATCTGAACCCAAAAACAACTTGTTAACATACTTTTTAGCTCGACAAGGGGGCGACTGTTGGACAGGAGGCTAGCATCAATGCTAGCGATCCAACACACATGGGTTGATAATAATAAATCACATCTGGGGATGGTTTGTTGACTTGGCCTTTCAAGTGCCCTGCCATTTCAACGGTCAGGCCTGCTGGTGTTTTGTTCTTAGTGACTTTGAGTCAGTGATCACTCTGTGACAGCAGAAGCACCTTCTTCACGTATTCCTTCATGTATCAACAATCCAAGTCAGGTAACACGGTTGAGATGCATGCTTAAGATATGTGATGGGGTCATTTGTCCAGTCTGATGGAGAGAGTCTGAACAGCCACTCATAACTTGGCTCATTTTTTGAAATTACAATGTCAGATCTTGTTCAGAAAAAAATAAGTGTGTGTTTAACTCTCTGGCTGCTGGATTTAGGCTTCTTATCAACCATTAAACTGTACAGTCCTCGTGTTTTAAGTTTCTAAATTGCCAAATACCCTGTCTATCCTATTTACCACCACTCTTTTAGATGTAACATTTCACCCAGAAGGCAGGGAAAAGTACCCACGTAGATTTATCTTATCAAAAGAGCCCACTCTCTTAAACACTATTATCATTCTTCCTACACTGGTTCTGATTGTAAGCATGTAAATCATAGGCAATTAAGTGTGGCAGCCCTCCTCACAATCTGCCTACAAACATCAGACTTCATGTTGAAAAGAAATCTGATTTATTCTTTGAGCGACCTCTGTGACCCATCACTGTAACAAGCTGATTTTTAACAGTATAACAAGCCTGAGAGGAAGCCAGGAGCTGTCAGGCATAAATAAATCTTAATGTGAAATGAAAATGATTTATGTCTCCAAAAACATCAAATCCCTGCTTTGGCCTGGCCTCCACGTTCTGCCTTTTATAAACCGCAGCTCCTTGAACACTGGGTCTGTCAGTCAAACTGCTCCCCTCCAACTCTACGCCACTCTCCGTGCTCACAGGGGTCAAAACAATCCAAAGAGCCACTCTGACTTCTTCTTACTCCGACTGTGTCAACAAGCTGAGCACAAGGTTTCAGTTTCCCTCCATGCACTTCTCACCTGCCTCTCACTGAAGTCACGCCAAAAATGATCACGTAAAAGTGGAGAGGTCGCCTGCGTGTTGGCTGACGCTGAGTGTGTTCTGTATGTGCGCGTGTTAAAATCTGAGGTCAGGTATCCGCCAGGCTCCAATCCAAAGCACTGGAACACCACCTGATCTGTGAGTGAGCGTGTGCATCAATGAGAGCCTTGTGTTATCAGGCCGCTGCCATTGCCCCCTGCCAGTGGGATTGAAATGGAAATTGAACGTGTCATAAAGCCTATATTGTCAGCCAAATGCTAAGTTATGAAGGAATAATAACAGGCTCTTTCATTAGGGAAATGACAGGTCTTGTTTGCTCTGATTTTTCTGCCGCTGGAATGATCCGGTAATTGTTTCAATGCTGAGAAACAGAAAAAAGGGGAAACATCTGGGATCAATGACAAGGTTTTCTTTGGATTTTAACAACAATGTTTTAGTTCTGGCAGTGTTTTCTAGTTTAGGCAACAATGTTCCGTAAAATGTTTAATCACCAAAGATGCCAGGAACCGTCATATTTTGGGAATTTTACAATTGATTGAGAAAATAAGAAAAATACTAAAGCTGTGTATTTCAACAGTACATCTCACTGTTAAATTAACATATCAATAGGAAAGCAACTAAGAGAGACTTCATCACGTTTATTTTACACTTTTGAAGAAGGATGAGAACAGTGATAGACCCCATAGTGACATCTACGTGTACGCCAGAGGACTGAAGGCCCACAACAGGCTGAATGCAGGATGTGATGAAGGGTGGACATCTGAAGAACTCAACCTGCATGCCAGTAACATGGACTGGATTTGACTTTTAGGATCAGACCTTTAAGGGTGCCCAGCTCCTCATCAAATTGTGGTATGTGGAGTTCCTTTCAAGTGTGCAAGCCTGCTAAACAAAAAAATACTTTCCTACTACCTTATTATCACCTTTATATACGTAATACATATTTCTTGTCACTGCCATTACTCTTGCTAATGCCGGTAGTACAATTATCATTTGACATGGCTTTTCTTCTTCTCCTGTCATGGGCATCGAAGGCTTTGCTGCTGTGGACCGACCCATCTACAAATGCTTCATCTGTTACCATCATCCTTACTTCTATTAACATTACTAGAACAGTTAAATAGACTCTAGGAGAAACACTGCTTTAATTATTAACAGCAGTCCTCTCTATTAATCATCCTAGCAGCTAATGCTAATACTGCATTGTTGTGGTTTCTGTCAATCATAGCTGTTACAGCTGTTTTTGACATATTGCTACCATTACCAATAAAGTTATAGCAATTTTCTACAAAATGGGATATATGTTTATGGCTGCAATGACCATAAATGTTTCTTTGATTTGTTGTTTCTCTTGTCCCTCTCCTTTACTTGCTTTTCTCCACCCCAACCCCTTCCAACCTCAGCTAAGCTTCTTCAGACAGCTGTAAACATGAGTCTGGTCTTTTGTAGCCATTGTAATGGGACTAAATACTGCTAGTGCTGTGCTCATAGTGATTAACACTGGTCGTTATTATAATAGGTTATAGTCTTTATTATAATATTAATGATTAACACTGGTCTATGATAATAAGCTACAACAGAGAGTACGGTCTAGACCTGCCGTCTATGTAAAGTGTCTTGAGATAACTTTGGTGCTATAAAAACACAGATGGATTGATTGACTGCTTGCCACAAGTCAACTCATCTATGAGCATTATTTCAACACAATTATTTTAAAAAAGCTTTGGATGCTGGACTTGTCACATTGTATATCTACATGGTGCATGTCTTTTTCAACTCTAAGCTATGAGTCAGTCAGTCATTAGTTTACTGTTAAGTTAAAGGGTCTTTAATAAATCACCAAATAACTTGCCTATTGAATCACTGACCTCTGAGTTTTTCTGTCATCTAGCATGGATGGGATTAAAGTGGCATAAATGTCCCATGTACACAGGCAGCCTGGGTTCAAGTCTGACCTGTGGCCACTTTTCTGCACTTTTTTGAGAAATATTTTCAGAGAGCTTTGTTATAGGTGCAATCTTATTATTTCATATGATAGCAGAGATCATTTAATAAAAGTTACAGTTTTCATTTTACTTCTGTCTCACTTTTACTGACCTTGAGGACAACAAAAGCAAAAATCAGCTCATCTTTCAACACTCTCTCTTAATAGGGATGACCCATCTGGTCATAACAGATGGCTGTTCAACATGAGTCTGATTAAGGTCTGAGTTTCTGCCTGTTTAAAGGACTTTTTTTCTTGCCACTGTTGCCAAGCACCTTCTCATGGTGGATCACAGTTGGGTCTTTCTAAATATCTAAAACTAAGAGTTGCATTTAGACATGCTTGCTTTGTATTCTGATCTAGGAAAGCTTTTGTAACAATTTTTGCATTTGTGAAAAGAGATTGTGATTTTAAATGCTGTTCACTTTCGTTATTTTAAAAAGGAAATTATTATTCAACTCTAGAACTATTAGGACTCTCCATATATACCTAGAACTACCAGCAGGTAGAATTTACCTGAGAGCGCTGATTTTAATAGGGCCTGATGACCAGGTGCAGTTACTTAATGACAAGCAACAAGTATCAGATTAACTGCAGAAAGAAAACAGGATCATGGGGTAAATTTTACCCACATGGCAGTTCTAGGTATAAATTGTCATCTTAAGTATCTGAATGTGAGTGATTTTTTTTCTTAACAACACCATGTGCCACAACACAGACTTTTAGGAAAATCTAATTTAGATTTTAACTATAGGAAGTTAGAAAAAGATTTTTTTTAAAGCCTTGAATAGCTGATGGTAGTTCTAGGGTTAATCATGAAGTCTTGTGAGAATACTTCCAATTACAGTGCTACAGTGTGTGATTTGTGTCTGAACCACAGGAGTAGAGCTGTGTCACTGCTACTGGTTGTCCACCCTGTCCAGAAGTTTATGACTCACTGTCCGTCTGTCCTGTTCAGTTATTTACTCAGTGACTTTCTCTGACCTCAGTTTTTTCTGTTTCCTTAAAGCTGTAATCCTAATGACAAAATGGAGCAAACTGGAGTGAGACCACACAAAGCAACAGCCAAAATGAGAAGGGAGGAGTTTGTAATGTTAAGGAATGTAAAGGAAACTTTACTGCTATTGCATTAAGAAAACATTAGATATTAACATTTATACATTTACATGCATGCAAATAATGCATTTAATAACATTTAGACCAGTGATTCTCATCTGGTGGGCTAAGACATAAAAGTGGGTTGCAAAGCTCTTCCAGTGGGTCTTGAATATGTACCGCTTGTACGCAAGCCTTAAGTGGATATCCGGTGAATTCAAACATGAGTTTTAGGTTTTCCAATGTTAACCAGTTAAACTAGTATTTGACTCAAGTGCTCTACATATCTACTTCCTTTTCTTTGAAATACAAAGCCAACAACAAAATATCATGAGAAATGACTAGATTCCCATGCTGTCTCTGAAAAAGGGAATAAAAGATGTTTGCATGCATGTCCTCCTGTCATAAAGTGCTTTTTGAACATGTGTTGAAATGTGTTTAAACATGTGCCAGCCTCTCTAGTGCTCTTGTTTTCTATGTGGATTTTGTTTCTGTGGTTTTGTCTGCATAAAATAAGGGACAGAAATAGACTGTTCTCGGTTTATGTCTTTGGACCACTGCAGAGGTCATCAAACACACCATAGGCAGGGAGTATGTTCTCTCTGAGGATTTTTTTTATTGACAAAACTAGTTTTAAGAACACTGTAGTCAGATACGTTTGTGAGATTGTTTCCTCTATCAGCACACCATTCACTTTATAGAGCTTTGGAGTGTTGCACACTCCCCTCTGCTGGACAGGATGTGTAATAGCTCTGAGACAAATCAGGTGTTTGTATTCATCCCTCCTGTACTAGATCCAGATTAAGAAAAAGAACTAAGGGAAAGCTTGTAAAAAAAAAAAAAAAAAGTAAAGGTTAGCTTTGGTACTTTCTCTCTTCTCCTCCATTCAGCTGTGGCAGATGTTGTAAACAGCTGATGATAGTCCAGGCATTATCATTTGGAAGTCGTCTTATGTTGATTCCCAATTTGTTATTTTATCTGATTAATCCAGTTGTTTTGTCTGTGTAGATTTATGTCTCCTAGATTAAGTAATTTATTTTTAATTTTATAAGAAGTTAATTAGCTGTGTTCGATGTCCATTACTGGATCTGTTTAGTTTGGATTTTATTGCATTATTTTCTTTATTTCCTCCAGTCAACCACTCATTTAGCGTTTGTCTTTTCTGTACCCTTTCCCTGTCAGTATAATTGGTCTTCTTTTTCTATCTCTGCTAGGAATAACCTTGCAAAGCAGATGGATATGCCCATTTCTTTGTTTTTCACTGGCGAATCCATCTTGTTAAGCTCCCATCTGAACCATTTGGGCCTGTTAGAAAGTGACAGGACCAATCAACGACGAGGGGCAGTACTTTCAGGCACGGCAGAGTTGTCACGTAAACAAGCAGCAGCAAGAGGCCGGTGCAATTATGGCGGAAGAGCTTAGCGTGGGTGCTGCCAAAGCATAAGTTTTATCAGAACTTGACAACAATTCTTCGTTAAAAGAAGAAAAAAGAACAGCAGTGAGTTGCTTTCTTTACAAAAACAACAAAAGTCGAGTACTTACATGTCTATAGTCGCCATGTTTCGAGTTATTCCCCAGGAGCTGCACACGGCAGCTCAATAGATGCTATGTCACATGTTTTGTTGCTCTTATTGACCTGTAGAGATATGACAGACAGAACGTTCATTCAATCATACTCTGAGGACTTTTCAAAGCCTCTGCCTTTTCTCAAACGTTTCCTAATAAAGCTTTCCCACATGGATATGTGAAACAAATCCATCTGGCGTGTCAGGTTATGCTAGGAACTGATTCAAAAGTAAAAATACAATAAAATAACTACGCAAGATCTGATGCAATCTGAGTGCAATGATATTTGTTATCCATGTGATCAGGGACACAAACATGTTTTTCTAATTTTGTCCAAACACACCTTCAGCTTTTCATTTCAGTCAGCCCACCAGTTATTTGGTACATGTCTAGGCTGTAGGCTTACCTTGTTCATATTATTATATATATCATCATCATTTGTTTTTATGCTAGGAGCGGTTTAAGAAGTTGAATTATAATAAAATAAACATTTGTTTTAGTTTAACCAGCCCAGCCAGGACAAATAGAACTTATAAAAATATTTCAGATTGGTTTTCATGTAAAAATAATATTGCAGGAATTTCACTTAATAGTTTGTTTGTGTGTGCCTCTTAAAAGAGCCGTTAGGGGTGTAGGCAGTGAAGGCACCCTTTACCCTGTTGACCCTCTTTGCTGCGTTGTTGGAAGCAGCTCATCCCAGATCTGGCACTGGCTACGCCTCACTAACCAGGACACTCCATCTCATTGCATCCATTTGGGTTTTCTGCAAGAAGTTGTGGAGAACACAGGTGGCCTGGACACACATCTCTGCTTCTTCTTTCTGAACCTCAAGAGCACGCCTTTACATCCAAGGTACTGGATCTTCAGCCTCCTTCCTCCACTTTGACATACTTACCTGTCTCTCCATCTCTGGCTGCAACTGTCTCTTTCTCTCTCTGCATCCTTCTCTGTCTTCCTTCTTTTCAACCTCTCGCTCTTCTCCAACCGTTGATGTTTGTCCTTGATAGCTTAGGCCAGGGGTAATCAATTAAAATTCAGAGGTCCAGTCAGAGAAAATATATTAAACCAAAGGTCCGGAACATCATAGTCTCTAACTAACACTAATCTGTTTGTGATTTCAGGGACTAGTTGTGCTGATAAAATATGAAAAATTTCTTGTCTACAGCTCACCTGTTTCTCTGTCTGTAAATCTCTCCTTTAGAGCCCTATGAAATCTGTTTTATTTTTTTTTTTTTTGCCAAATTCCATTTTAATATTTTGGAATTCTGTTGTTTAACTGTTACACTAATTTTACCATAAAAACGAGTGCCCTGTTTACATAAATGAATCAAATATTCACCAATTAAATAGAAACAACCTTAAATTTATTAAAAAAAGGGCCAGAGTTGGCCTATTGGGTACCAAAAAGTACCTTTGAGTTTTGACACTGATGGTGGTTTATGATGGTGAAAACAAAAATAACTAGAATGGCCATCTGAGGTGGCAGACCCATGCCTAAGCAGCGCCACCGAGGAACTCACACTCCCATTGATTACTATGGTGTTCAAAATTCGAAGTGTGAGAAAAACCGAACGGGTGCACGGATCATCACCAAAATCTAATTGATTCTTCCCTGTCACTATCCCAATATTCCCCGAAAGTTTGGTGAATATCTGACTTTCCGTTCTCAAGTTATCTTGTACTCATACAAACAAACAAACAAACAAACGAAAGAACAAAGATAAGGAACCCTTTACATAACCCCCTGCCGATTTCATCGGCATGGGTAAAAATCATTATATGGCTGTGTTATTATGTTTTTCCTTGGCACCTGCACTATTTGATTCACGTAAAAAAATTTCATCTCCCTAAAAGGTTACATTAATGCAACATTCTTGACTACAAAGGTCATTGCTGGTTCTTACCAAAGCATTCTTGATTACTTTTGACATACATGACAAGTACGATGAAAAAATAAGAATTATCATAGGGTTCTGTTATTATTATTTTTTCTAGGGACCTACGCTGTTCGTAAAGGGTTACATTAACCAATAAATCGATGCCACATTCTTGACTACAAAGGTCGTTGCTGGTTCTGACTGAGACGTTCTTGATGACTGTGACATCCATTAGAAGTATGATTAAATGAACAGTGTACCATTGCTGAACTTTGGCATTCATTTGGAACTAACATGGCAGTTGACAAAATCTTTGAATGAAAACTTCAAGTTTCTTATAAAGTTTTCCTTTGAATCACCTAACCTTGAAAATACTTTTTTTTTCTTTGTTGGATAAATAACTTTGGAAGACAGGATCAAACAAAATAGGCAATATTTCATTTTATTTCATTTTTTAAAGAATTGTTTTTGGACCTTTTCGTGCCTTTATTTGGATAGAAGAGGACAGTGGATAGACTCAGAAACAGGGGCGAGAGTGGGGGAGAGACATGCGGCAAAGGACCTCAGGCCGGATTTGAACCCAGGCTGCCTACGTACATGGTGTGCGCCTTAAACACTTGACTACGGTGCACCCGGCAATATATTTAAATGAAAATATATGTTTCATGGCAGTCATCCTTAATGCCATTTTTTATGCAGCAGTTCAGGTAGCCTTTATAGTTATTGGAACAAGTCTGTTAGATTCTCTGACCCAAAAAAGGTAGGATTGGACACAAAAATCATTTATTTATCTGTTCAAGTAGCTGAGATATGGCGAAATTTGTCTTTTGCGGCAGCCATCTTGGACGCCATCTTGGTTAAAGTCTAATATGCAACTGCCATCGACAAAATCACCTTCACTTGCCATTTTAGTGTCCAAAAACCTAGACTTGGAAAATAATTGTTTTTTTCTTCAATTTTTTTTAACCCATTTCAATGGGGCTTGGTGTGATGCATCGACCATCTTGGAAAATGGTCGCCATCTTGGATTTTCGTGTGGCCAGCGTTTTTATGTTGTTGTTGTTGTTGTTTTAAAGTAGGCTTTGAAGAGTACATGTACCATACTTGTATCACCATTTGAAGGATTGTTTCACTTATCTGCTCCACTATGGTGAAAGGGCCAAAAGATGCGCTGAAGGCGATTTTATACCCCAGCTGAAGGAATATGTTCTAGAATCAATATGGACCAATCATATTACGCCAAATTTTTGTAAGGCACATAAGCCTGTGTTCAGGGAAGTCCCTTTGGGAAGTCCTTGATCGTCCCTGACCCTGAATATGAAATTATACTATTGACATAAATTATTATAACAAATGTAGCAGTGTTACAGTGATAGTTGAAGCAGGTATTTGATTATGAACCACAGAATATAAAATATAGCCAGAAAGTCAGTAGATGAAAGAAAAAATGCCAAAAAATAATAAAATAAATTAAAAACAAATTTGAAAGATTAAAGTGTGACATTCATTTCGGAATAAGTCTAAATTGGCATTAAGTCTCATCATAAAAATGTGGAAGAAGGCAGAATTGACATTAACACTGAACTCACACGTTTCTAATAAAAAGGTTCAAATTAGTCCTGGAGTCTTAACCCTCATGTTGTGTTCCGGGCAAATTTGAGCGATTTCAAAGTTTTATCTGTGAAAAATGTAGTTAATTTGATCAGACTGACATAAGAAACCATGACTTTGTCAACAAAGAGGATTTCATCGCACAAAAAAAATTATATTCATTTGCATACAATGTTGTGCTATGCTGGCATCCCACATTCAACACAGCAACACTTTCCCTGAACGCCAGCCTCTGCAGGATTGTTGAAGACTTTGGGCTTGGAATATTGTGAAACTGTCAAGTGTATTGTTGGGATAATGTCCTTTGTACACAAATAAAATCTCCCTGGTCAAAGGAACACAACAGGTCTTACTTTTTGTGACTGTATAAAAATTGTAAATGGTTTCAAAAAAGTTCTCTTTGGGAACTTTCACACAAAGCATTCTGTGATAAACAGCAAACTATTTTTTTTTAGGTGATTATTTCTCCAGAAATTTTTTTTCAGAAATCAAATTCAAGATGCATAAGCTCAGATAAATGAGGCAAACAGGTCATAAATAACAGAAATTAAAAGCCTGTACAGTTCACAAGAACTTAAGTTGATTAAAGAACCTAATGCAAAAAATTATGATAAAATACGTATTATTGCAGTTTTTATGATGGATCTTAATAGAGCGGCCATTTTTGACCGGGAACACAAAATTGAAATGAACACAACATGAGAGTTAATGTGTCAATGGTATTTGTCTCTCCTTGCTTCTCCAGTGGCCCCTCTGATTTTCACACTGTACTTGTCAGTTTCCGGGGTGGAAAATGTGTAAACATGCAAAAAATCTGGCCTTCAGCCTCAACATCTGAGAAAGTTCAACACAAGATAAAATGTAAGTGACCTCTTGCATGAATTTCACCACTGCACTTACAGAACTGCAAAGACAGATGACAGTGGGTTTAACACATTTGAACATTTATCCTCTCCACAGCTGACCAAAAGTAAATCAACAATAAATTTAGCACCTGGCTCATGGAGTTTTGTGTTAAAGTTACTCCTTACTGTAAAAGAGATATCTAACAGAAAGAGAATGACAAGTTAAAGCCCCTGTGAGTAACAAGGGACTGTTTTGTTTGTACTCATGGATGACACTTCTATGATTAAACTACATACACAGCAAATTTGTCAGTGTTAACTGAACTCAAATCAACTTAAATTTCGTGCTTTAAAACGGGCTATGTTGCCCCACTACATATAGTTAAACTAAGCTTCTTAACTGTTTAATATTTTACAAAATGACAGAACTGCAGAAACTCTTGAAAAGCTGTGGCAAGATGGGTCACCTCTGGTAAGAACAATGCAGTGAATTGACTCTAACTCAGTGGATAACTTCACCGAGTTCACTCCAGTGAGTAAAACAGCAGTTTTGGGATGTGATGTGGAATCATTCTCTCACCATGTGCTACTGCGTAGTCAACCGAGGTGGAAAAAGATCAAGAGTGATGTACTCAAGTAAAAGTACAGTTTCTCTGGTTAAAACTTAAATAGAAGTAAAAGAACTAAATTAAAATGAATTTAAAAAGTACAAGTACCCTTAAAAACTACTCACAGTCATTTGTGTAAATATAATAAGGAACTTTCCACCCCTGCCCCTTTCATAAAGAACCAACTTAAATGTATGTGGTATTGGCAGCATTAACAATATTTATATTTGTCATCATGCTGAATTAAAAAATAAAAATGTCATTTTTTTTTTTATACAAGCTTTATTTACAATGTCATGTCCAAGTTTTCCAAGTGTAGGAAGCACATTTTTATCAATAGGCCCATGTCGGACAGATACTCTATGAAATCCATCGAACTAGACATGAGTTTCATTTCTCATTCTCAAACAGCCAGACACCTCCTTTACCACTGTCACATAAATTATGTACATAATGTGTTTGTATACAAGCAATATAAAACTTGGCAAATGGAAGGTTATTTGCTACTTCAAATATGTAAAGAACAGTGTGCCAATGAGTAAAAAAATACAGCAAACACTGCACACGTTGTGATGGGTTCTGACCTGTTGACAGCCTGTTGTTGTTTTATCTCTTTAATACACTTTAACTGGCCCCCAGTGCAATAAGAAGTCAAGTAACACTCAGGAACACTGGGCATTATTGTTTCATCCTAGTTATTTTAGTAATACACCACATTGTGACCAAGTTTCTAACAGTTACTGCAATACTATTCTGTATTTTGTTCTAAATTGTCACTATTCTGGGAGGATTTGGGGTTGTAGCTTACAGTGTACTGTACAGCAGACTGTAGAGCTCAGGTTATAAACTTTTCCCAGCTTCTCACTGATGACCTGTTAAATCAAATAAATACAGACACATATATTGGCAACATAATGCAGTGACTGACTTATTTAGGGAGAACAAAAACAGAGGTTCAACAACATCCCTGATATAGATTTTAACAGTATAATGTGGATGTGTTCCAGTATATACATAGTTCCTGCCAAACCTGTGACTGATGGGTGTGGACGGTTGAAGAGTTGTGTGCCATGGAACTGACTGTTCAAGCTGTGCATCTTAATGAAAAGTGGAAATAGGCAAAAATGTTTTACCTCTGAAATTTGCAGCTGAATTTACAACGCACTACATTGCACAGTTTTGAATTACTGATATAAAATCATATGTAGAATCCATTTTGTCACAATGCAATTAAACCAATGCACTAATTTCATTGAATGTTAAAACCACCTGGATACCAAACCACTAACAAGGCTTTTCATTCAAACATTGCCCCAGTCTGTATTTTTATCAAGACACTAGCGTTTAATCATTGACAGGGTCACATTTTACAATCAAATCAATTACTTCGAAGTGTTAAGTGTGCTATTGTTGTAAATAAGAAAATATTTATGTATTTAATCAAATGTGAAAGGTTTTTTTCTTAGTATAGTGACTAAGAAACTCCCTGAAAAGTTCAGAGGTAAATGTTACCGTGCTGTTTCACACACATCTGAGCTGACACTAAAAACTGTCTTTTATTAGATGGAGAAATCTCCTCCCTCTGTTGCATAAGATTAAGTACTTAACAGTATTTTGATATAAGGAAACTACACATCCATTGTAACAGTATAAGTGGTGATATAATAATACTAGTAAAATAAAAATAAAAAATGAAAAACACTGCTGTACAAGCGGCAACAGAATAAATAAGCTATTAAGATAAAAATGCACAGCATGAATTAAAACAGGGTTACACATTATAACAACTGTGAGTAAAATGGGTTAAAAAAAAGAGGAGAAAACCCCATTGAGCCTACTCTATCCAAACATTACTTGTTTATTAAGAAATGATGTGGGTAAGACTTCTTAGACTTTACTTCTTCCTCTGAGGTTTGTCATCCATTCTTGTTTTATTTCCAAACCAAGGCACAATTATCAGGGGATAAAACGATCACTTTAAATAACTCTGTGGAAGTCAATGGAAATAAGATAAACACGGTCTCTGTGTTAATTCACAAAAATGAACGATTAGTATGATCTGCGAAGTGCGAAGGTTTAGAAAATGTTTTGGAAAAGAGAATGACTATCGATTAGTAGCATCTGATAACTGCTGCTATAATTCTAACCTTGTACATGTTTTAAAGCATTAGCCAACCAAATAAATGTACTGCACATTAGCTTACACAAGCTAATTTACAGTTTTAAATCCACTGTCTTATAAAAGTAGTATTATAATATTTTTTCCTTTTGGCAAAAATGCAGATATTTCCTACCAAGACCAAAAAAAAAAAAAACTATAATTCAGCCAACATCAGCAACATGTTATACGTACAATACTTCATCAGGCAATAGATGCAACACTGACAATCTAAAGACAAAACTGCAAGTCGGCTTAATGGGGTTTTCTACCTTGTATAAAAGAATATTTGTAACAGTTTTATTCATTTAAAAACACTGTTTTTTTGCACATCCTATGCTTATACTGCAAACTGTCCAGAAGAACGGCATCAAAGTAATGCCCAGTTAGCTCTTCCTCAGACTTTAACTTATTGTACTTGTCAACACTTGAGGTAAGTCCACTTTTATAAACATGTTGTGGAGAGGCCAAGCAGAACCATGACAACAAACACTTTGACATTGAAAGAGGACATGACCTTTTTTTTTTGTCATGCAGGCTGAATTTCAAGGCTACACCTCTCAAACATTTCACTCACACTAATGCCAACTCTCCTTAATCTATGCTGATAAAGACAGATTTGTGAAAATATATCATTGAGGTATCCCAAAGCAGCCAGCATGTTTAGTAGAACACAAGGACAAGAAAAACAAGGCCCATTAATTAGAAAACTACTGTATCGACAGACTTAACTGTCATGCTCTGCCCTTGTTGTAGATGGTTGTAACAGACAGTTGAATTGTAACAGACTTAATGCAGAGGAGAAACACAAGCAGGCATGTCCATGTGGAGTGAAGGAGGGACGAGAGATAAGAAGCAGAATGGAGAAGAGCCAGAGACAATAAGGAGTGTGGGAAAAAAAGTTAAAAGGGAGTCAAATTTAAGGGCAGGATGATTAGAGTTTTCTTTTCCCAAACTCAAGCCTCCTCAGGCTTGTCTTACGGTTATAATGCATGACACTGCAGAGGGTTGTTAGTGCTCATGCTCTTGCTGGTGTGCTGGTTATTTGCAGGCTTGAGTCAATGCAAAGTCATGCAAACAGTAGACAGGCAGGCAGGTAGTTCATGCATCTTTTGCCAAAGACAGGCAAGGCCAGTTCATTGGGGTTGCCATCATGCAGTGACATTGCTGTTGAAGGAGGAGAAAGAGAGATAACAGTCAAACAGCAAGGCCTGATGGTGTCAAGTTTTGGTCTTGAACAAACACAAGCAAAACAAATGAACAGGGTTAATTAAGCCTCCAAAGGTCCATCATGTCCATGATGAGCCTTTAACAAATAGCAATGTGAACAGAACAAAAAAATAAGGTTAACAGAAGGAACAGCTGCGACATGCATACCTTTTTAAACTTATGATGTAAAGACACATGGACGATACTGTGCACTGCTTTTTCAAAATAACCCAAACAGCCTTACTTCCATGGTAGGAACTGGCGCTAAAATGTTATTTAAAAAATAAATACGTCAGCTGCAATTAGCCACAACAAATAAATGCCTTATTGGCATTCAGGGCAATCTACAAACCAAATCCCTTTAACCAAAACAACCTCTTTAACTTTCTCACAACTTTTTCCTTAAAGGCTTCTCTGCCTACGTTGTGTGAGAAAGGATGCTTGATGTGATTTAAAGACTATACTGAGTTATTATCTTTGTGTCTCTATTTAATTAAACAGTATGGCACATAGGGTGTTGTCTGAAACAACCTATTAATGCTGGTAAATAGTGGTGAACGGGTGCCATTCCCACTCCGTGTCAGTGGCTCATGAAGATATAAATAATTAAAGACAACTGAACAGCACATTGATCTTTCCCACAATCTCTCCTATGTTGTCTGCACTAGCTGGAACTTGGCTGAAGAATTATTTTTTTACTTTTCTCAAGGAGGAAATACCACTGACAATGTTAAGTGTTTTTTCCCAAATCATGCGTCCTCTTACAACTTAGCAAGCAAATGGATCATTAACATGATGACTATACATTTTCTTATGTCTCTGTGTGTTTCCTCTACACTGATCTGATCAAATCATTATGGCATGGCAGAAGAACATATTTCCTACATTAAACACTACAGTCTCAACTCTGACTCTTGTAAATGACAACTGCTGTTACCTGCTTAAAGCTACATCTTTAAATTTAAAACTGTTAACACAAGACAGAAAATCTGGCGACTCCAGTCAAAAATAAGGTGAACCTCAAATGTCATCACAGCTACTGATGTGCATAAATACTGCATGGACAGGTAGAGTGATTCTTCTTAACAAAAATGGCAGACACTTGGTAGAAAAATGTGATTCTTCTCTGCCTTAGAGTCAACATGACTGGTTTGTAGAAAGTTAGCCTCAGAGTACAGGCTGAGGGAGGCCAGTGGGAAAAAGTCAGACCCTGTCAAATATGCTGGGCTGTGCAAGGGGGGAGAAGCCTGGCATCCCAGGTGTCAAGGTAAAATATGCTTAGTCAGGAAAAAAAGTGGTGTCAGATTTGGGCAGCCTTGCCTGGCATCTCTACCTCATGGATCTGATCAAGAAGAAAAACAGAAAATCAATATGCAAGGAAATAAGAAAGTCCATTAGAAATGATTGGTAATAGTGTGCCTCAAAAAAGGCACATCTACATAAGTTCACGGGATCTGTAAGGTAGCTAGTCGCTTTATTTTCTGCCCTGCTGCCATCTACCTGGCGGTAGTTGGCTGGACGTGGCCTGGGTAAGAGCGACGTGTGCTGGTGGCTTGTCTCTGCCGGGCCAGGAAGGACTGACCAGAACCGGTGTTTGCAAGTCTGTCTTCAGCCGCCTTCTTTTGCAGAGACATACCCTGGAGACAAATAAAGACAAAGTCTTATTTAATATGCCTTAATGGTTCATTTCTACAAAACATCAAATGCATATGGTCTTATTAACAAAATAAGAGCAGGAGGGAATGAAGACACATTCAAAGTCACAACAAAATCCTTGTCAGTCAATTTACTTAAATGAATTAGAAAAAAACACAAACACTAGCACCAGCTAAACTTCATGAACACTGCCACAGGCTACTGATCGGTTTGTAACAGTAGTAACATTTTGTTAATTTTACAGAAATATATATAAACAAACTGGGGGTGTAACTAGGTTTGTATCTTGCACTATTTCAAACAACAGATGTGTCTGAAAGGAAATATAAATTGGATATAAACCACCAATTCCTGTGCAGTGTCAAGGGAATTTGCTCAACCAGCCAGCCTCAGTGGCAGGTTAAAGCAGTATAACAGTCATTTATGGCAGGCTAAATCCTGATCTCCTGCTTGATCTGATTTGACTTCATTAGCAGAGGCTGGCAAGCCTATACACTCACTGGCCAAAGAACCCTGCCTCCACCTTCAGTGAGAGCTGTTGGCTGTGTTTACAAAAAGAACTCAAATCTCATCCTGTTGAAATTTTTACATGGATGAAGGAACATCACCTTCTGCTCAACCTGTCCAAGACTCTTGGACAAGATCTCTTTGGGTGAGCTTTTGAGATTCAGCCCACAACAGGGTTGTATCTCAGCAGGTGTGTGATTTATTCTTATTTAGTTCTCTGACTTTTCCTTTAGAGATGTGAAAATAATCAAAATAAAATAACATACAAATCTGTGGTTTTAGTTTACCCTTGGCAGTCACCTATAATGCTGTGTCTGGCTCAGCAATTTCAGACATGTGGCTGTAAATAATAAGCATTTTCATCATAATCCAAATGAATAAATCTCAAAGTAACTCACTGGATCAATAAATTTGGATATTTGTGTCCATAAAAATCATAAATAGTGCAGTTAGAATAGTCTTGTATTGTCCGACCAGGGGTTGAATCCCTAATTTAAGTGTGTTATGACTTATGTGTGACTAGTCTACATGACCAAGCTAAATATTTTTGTATATTATAGCTTTTTTCTAAAAAGGAAAAAACACTGTCAAAACTGCTGGCACATTTGACTAATGTAAAAGTCTCAGAATGTGGGAGTCCTTCTTACCATGTTGTACCAGGCTGAAACGATCAGCTTCTCCTCGTAATCTCTCTGGCCCTTTGTCTTGTCCATCTCTTTCTGTTTGGAGGAAACATAAAGCCACACAAAATAAGCAACAGACAGCTATGTAACTGAGATCATGTTGTACAGTTTAAAACGCTGTCTTCTCCAGTTAGCCACCTAAATCAGATCTGACTGAAACTTGATTACCTCTAGTGAGTGTAACATCCTCTCCTTCTCCTGTAGCTGGTTCTTCAGGGCCTGGACCTCTGGACCTGAACCTTGGTTTTGCTTGGGATCCAGGGTCCGAATGACCTGGAGTGGACACAATTAATCATTTCACCTACCAGTAAAAATCATCACTGCAGAAAAGGTAATTTACCAGTTGCTTTCAATAACATAAACTTACACTTTTCGCCTTTTCCAGGTATTTCTTATACCTCTCCTCCATCTGCTTCATGTCATCATCTTTCTTCTTCAATGCATCCTCTAGCTCCTCCACTCGTTGAGCTAAGAGAAAAAAAGGAGCATTAAAGCCTTCTTAAACACTTAAATAATAGTAGAAATGACCACAACAGAAAAGGGATAATTCCACTTCACATATTGAGAATGCAGCAGAGTTCAAACTCACAGCTGGCGTTATACTTGGGCTCCATTTCATCAATGAGGGCATTCTTCTTCAGTAACTCGTTGTTCAACTCTCGTAGTTTCTCCCTGAAGGGTTGACAAAGGACAAAAATCAAAATACCACTCCAAAAGTAGCTGAATAAGGCTTAAGAAGTTATTTTACATCATATTTTATGTCACTATGACAAAACAAAACATTCAAGTCAACAACTTACATGTGCTCCTCATATTTCTTCTTCAGGATGGAAGACTGAAAAATAACAGATCATTATTACATTTGGAAACATTTTGATCTAAACCACCTACAAATACTAAAAAGACACATTCCTCTTCTCATCCAGCAGAGGGCAGTGTAGAACTAAAAAGTGTGGACAATATCTGTGTTTTACTACAAGGGATGAGTGAAGTTCTTTCAGGCTGGACAATCAGAAATATTGACTGGCAAAGGAGTAGTTCTCCACTTTGAAACTTCTATGAGGAATTCTGATTACAAATGCAGATCTACTATCTAGCTGGTGTGGAAGGTGGTACGCAGAAAAAATTAAAATGAAAGCAGAATTACGCAGAGTACTTCTAGTTTAGAAATGTAATAACATCAAGGAAGAAGGAAAGTCATTATCTAGAGGGTAAATGAAATAGAAAACAGCTGGATTTTAAAGGTTTTCTAGGAAATGCTTTTCTACCTCTAACAGGAAAAGAAGAGCTGAGAAATTCTGACTCCAGGTGAAGAGGATAAAGCTCTCTTGTGTGTAGCATCTCAGTGTAATATATGCACAACAGCAGTAAAATGCATGGTACACGGCTAAAATTTGCCAAGTAGAGGGGTTTCCTGGCTGTTACATTACTTATCATTGACATGTGTAAAAAGACATGCTCTACACAGCATAAACAGATGATTATGTTCTCTTTTTAACAATGTGCAAATGGATTACATTCTGAGACACTACACATTTGTTGGAGGACATAAAAGACTAATCGCACACCCTGATTTAGATCATCTAACAAGGGGGAATATTTCATAAATTGCAAAAAATGTACTTACTATAGTCTGACAGTTGGAGCATGATTTAAAAGAAATTGCATGAGTACTTCACTTATTTTCAAGAAATGTTACACGTGGATGGTCTAATATGTTTTTTAAGTCAATATCTTATCCCATCTTTGTAGCCGTCATTTGACACTACCCCCTTCTACATAAATCTCAGAGTGATCAGTTTTGCCAGCATGTGTTTTTTTTTTCTTATTTTGTTCAAGTCAGAGCATGCATAAGATACGTAGATACTTTTTCTGATCATCTAAAGTGAAAAGGTAAATGTTTAAGGCAGGATTTACAATGATGGTGGGCTGCAAAAAATTCCAACTGAAAACAGTAAGCAAAAAGTTCATGATTTTAAATCTACAAAAGAGCTATACAAATAAACGTAATAGTTTAAAACATCTTTTAAAGTCAAGAGATGAGAAAATAAGCCCTCAGAAGGAGAGTTGTACTGCTTTTAATTGTTTGACTTGTTAACCAGGAGTGATGTGATGGCCTAATCCATGAACTGAACATATAAATGTAGAACAAGTGACTCACATCGTCTGCTTTGGAACCCTGTTCTTGAAGACTCTTCTGTAGCTCCTCTACTTGGCTCTGCTCTTCCATCAGGCGCTGGTTTATTAACCTAAATGAAAGGCACCAAATTTAAGTCTAAAATATGATTTTAATATAACACTGAACAAAATGAAAGCTGAACAGTGGTGGATTAAACATTGAGGAGGCCGCTTTTCACTGACATTCCAGTACAGACAAAGAAATGCTTTGTAGGAAAAATGTGAGATTGATCCATGTTCCAACACAAAGAAACAGCTCACACTGAAAATGTAGCTCTTGAAAGTGCAGAAATACACCAAAAGCTTTTAGAGTTTTACTAGATTTTTATTTTGATTTTTCTTATACATTTAAAGATGAGCATGAGCACCATCAAGTCAGGCCTTTAAGTCTTTTTCCAGGGCAACTGTAAAAAGGTTTATCTCTTAGTGCCAATGCTGCCTGGCTGCATGTTTCTGTTGTCTTTACTGACCTGTTCTCTGTCTCCAGTTCATTATTTCTCCTGTTAGAGTCCTCCAGTAGACTCTGCAACAGTGCAATCTTCTCATTGTCTGATCCTTCCTGGGCCAGCTTCAGCATCTTGTTCTCATGTTGCAGACGAATCAAATGCTCTCTGCAAAGAAACAAGATGATTGCAAGTACACAGTTTAAATTTGTTGCTCTTCCTCTGCACAAGTTCAGTTTAATTTCAGTAGATCTGATCGACTTTTACTCCATTTGTTAACATTTTTGCCACAATAAAATCAAAATAAGAATACGCAAATGTACAAAAAGTAAAATACACAAAACAGAAAGATAAGGATGTGGTGACAGCAGACAGTCTCTTTGTATGAAAACATTATCACAATGTAAGAGCTTGGTCATACTTTAAACGTGTCAGAGTGTTTTTACTTGTTTTTAAGAAAAGCATGTCCGTCATTTCAATCATCAGTCCAGGCACCGAACACATAAGCTTGTTTGATACTACAAAAACTTTACCCGAACCATCTCTTAGATCAAATTTTTGAGGGTGTGGTTGTTGACTCGATTCCTGTTGAGGAACTGGCTAAATGTTTCCAGATGAACTCACAGCTGCTAGTCAGAAGAGGGTCGGCCAGGAAAAGCAGTTGAAGACTTGAGAGAATCTCCTAATATCGCTTTCTGGATAAATTATTATGTAAGCACAACTACATTTCTTCTGGTAGAGGTCTGATTCTGCTATTCTATAGCAGAGTGAGATAAAAACTACAGTCAGACATGTTTTTTCTTGTTTTATATTTTACAGAAAGACCCGACTGATCTATCGCAGATACTGCTTAAAAAGGAGGAATCTGGCTGAATGAAGAGTTTTCGCACCCTCAGAAAACCAACTGACATGAATCCCCAAAAGACAGCTGCTAATTTCATATCATGATTTTTCTCTCTACTTTATATCTTGGATGAAATATCAGTATTGCATTATCTTACAGCAAATGACATCACTCCAGCCTTCAATACATCATCCTTACAGTACTTCTTGAGCACTTCTTGAGAATTGGCTTCCTGTACAGAAATAAATCAAGTTTTCCATTGTCTTGTAGGAAGAGAATAGTTGAAGCTGTGCTCCTTTCAGTTATTGATTATGGAGATGTAATTTACAGGCATGCAGCAGCTTCAACGCTCAGGCTCTTGAACACTGTCTATCACTCTGGTTTAGATTTATAACTGGTGATGGATACAGCACTCATCATTGTGTCCTATATGAGAAGGCTGGTTGACCCTCCCTTGAAAACAGGCGCAACAGACATTGTTTTTTAATACATTTTTAAAGCCTTCATTGGAAAACTACCACCTTACATCTTAGACTTGTTGGAGTGGAGTTCAAGCTCTAACACGACCGGCTCCACTGGTTGGTTAGTTCTTACAGTTCCCCGAGCTTTTACTGAACTTGGTAAAACTGCATTTTCCTTCGATGCTCCAAGCTCATGGAACAAACTCCAACAAACTCTAAAGACTGAAGTCCTAACCTCTCTTGCAGAGTTTAAGACCTTGGTTTCCAGTCATTTTGTTTCCAAATGTGATTGTTTTGATTGATTTCTGCTGGTTTTGACTGTTGTTTTTTCTTGCTTGTTTTAATGTGCTTGTAATCTTGATGACACTGGAAATGAGGGATACCTCAATGTCCATTTAAGAATAAATAAAGGTTTGAATTGAACTGAATTGAGTGTTGTGAATAGCTGGCCTGCACCTGGTTACCTTGATTCTAATCGTTTTTTTCCTATTTTTAGATTTTAGTAGACAAGAATTACAAGGTAAATTCTTGGTTCAATAAATAACCAGGCACAGTATACTGCCAGCAGAGAACCCAGCCCTCTTGGAAAGCAGCAGTCAAGCTGATGTAACTCTCACACACTCTACTATTACATAAGTCACTACAGACAGGCCAAACTCGTCTACCTTACAACGGAAGAGAAAAGAAGAGGGACAGGCAATAAACACCATCTGACTGCAAACTGAACAACAACATGACAGACAAACTAAACTCAAAACACACTGACGGGTACCCACACAGACAAGCTCAGAAACACCTGCAGGGGAACCAGCTGAGGTGTGTTTGAGCAGCAAAATCCCAGCATAAGATACCATTCATCTTTGGAAACAAACTACTTTTGAAAAAATATGGATGACAATCCATTTGAACCAAAACTCAAATCCTTCTTATTGACACATGCAGTACTTTGATGTCATATTTCTCCCCCATAAAGGCCTCACCATTTACTTATCTGCAGCAGGTAAGTACTAAATATGTTCCAAAAAATTTCATATCATCAACAAACCAAAAAAATCACACGGATATAAATTCATACCGAATTTCTGGGGTGGTGATCTCTGCAGCCAAAGAATCAGAGCCATCATTGCTTGTCAACGGGAACAAACCTAAAACATATAGAAGTCAGTGTTATTGCATGGTAAACAAAAAGTAGCCATATTCCACTTAAAACAGTGGTTCCAAACTTTTTTCTGCCGGGTCCCTCTTTGGCAGATTATAACAATTTAAACATTTTGAAGTCGACCTACCCACAACCACACACATCAAAACATTAACATAACACTGATATACACTGAAAACCCTGTCAGTAATGCTCTCAGCTTATGGATTCCTGAAGTTTAAGGGTTTTGCTACAATATTTTTCTGCAAAAAGCACAGAATAGCTACTTCAGTAAGTAACAACAAACTGAGAAAAATAAGTGGCTATCACAGTGAACGCAACTAAAAGTATTCCTGCAACATAAAACTTCCACATTTTCAGGATGTCAATAGATCATTGCTTTAAACAGATGTGTTTGAATCTAAATCAACTCCTTAAAAATGATACATTTTTAAAAGTTATGCTTACAGTCCTGCTATAATTTCAATTACATTCTGAGCTTGTTATGCGCTGCTGAGCTTCTGTGCTGTTAGACTGGCAGCTTTACTTCATTCTCAGTGTCCAGCTTTGATTCATATTTTGTCTTGATTGAGGCAACTCCACAAAAACCTCTCACATGGCAAGGCAAAGGACAGAGTGCGGCTCTCTTCACTGCATAGGTAAAAATGAGAACTACATATACATGTGATGTTTTTCCTCCCTTTGTTTAGTTGTTATGTCTGGTGTAGATTTATTGTTAGCAGTACCTGGACGTCCTTTCACAAAATTTGCATAGTTTTGGTTGCATTGAAAAACACTGTACATTGTTTTCTTCTAGCCACCCCCATCCCAGGGACCACAGGCCTCACTTCTTAAGAGAAGTGCCAGCTCAGCCTCTGTTTAGGAACCACTGTCTACCTGATGTAAGCTGTCCCTCCTGGGCTTGCACACAATGCAACTCCTCAATAGTCTCCTTCAGAGAGTCCCTCTCCGTCCGCATACGCTAAAAAGGAGAAACAAGAGGTGAAAGAAGTTAGAACAGAAATGGTCCGATAGAGAGTAGTAGAATTCAAAATCTCCAAAGTGCATACTGAATCCTTCAATCAATCCACTAATTTTCTAAAGCTGCGGTATATTCCTACTTATCAAACAGTGTGCTACATTAAGAAGTCAGACACACCTTTCTGCTTTAAATTATTCTGGTTAGATATACAAAATTTGTTTTGATTTACTTGTAGAAGTAAAATGAGTTGTACATACATCTTTTTCTTTTTGTAAAGCGTCCACTTTCTCTTTGACCCGTTTGTACTCAAACTCCATCTTGTCTGCCTTTTTAGACTCTTCAGACAGCCGGTTCTGGAGTTCGACCATCTGCAAAGAAACCAGCAGTTAATGAGCAGTCATTAGCACTAAAAGCGTGTATGTAAGTATTATGAGAGGTGATAGCTGGGGTACATATAGCAATCAGAGGCCATGCAAATTATAATGAGTCACAAGATGCCTGGGTACCTGTCTCTTGTATGTCTCCAATTGGCTTTTTGCTGCATTCGCCTTCCGTAGCTCTTCTTCTAAACCAACATTTGTCTGCATTAACGCTGTGTTCTTCTCCTCCATAAGTTTATTCTATAACAAAAAAGACAAAAATATACGTTCACATTTTGCTGTGTAACTTAACATTATTGCCAGTTGTATCCTAAACTGGAGTGATGTTTTAAATTGATGTTTTGAACAAAATATGTGGGACTATTCCTATTAAATAAGGTTTTTTTTTCTGTCCGCTTTCTGTGTATGATAGTTCACCTGTCTCCTGAGGAGCCCCATATCCTCCAGTTTCTTTTTGTAGTGTTCCACTGTTCCCTCCAGCTTTGACACTTTGTCTGATGAATGCCTGAGAGGTAAACAACAGGTGCTTTTATTTGCGATTCATCTACAAAGGAAAGGCTTTGTTTCTGTGGCAACACACCAGAGACAACAGAAGTATGAAATAACAGAAAAAGCGCTCAAAATATATTTTTTCTTTTAAGTCAACTTTTGTTTTTCAATCCCAGTGTTCAGTTCCATTAGTAGTTGCTGCAACAGTACTTGAGTCATCTGTATCACGTATCAGGGTACCACAATCTTGGTTTTGTCAGCAATACTTATTTTTTAATAATCAGTGTGATGGAGCTTCAAAGAAATTATAAAAAGCACAAGAAAAACTTTCATTACCTCCAAAATCTTTAGAATAAAATCCAAGCATTTTCTATACACTGCAAACTAATTGAAGTGCAACATAAACATCATATGTACTTGAGTTAAATACTGCATCCCTGTCTTACCTGAGGACATCCATTTCATCTTTAAGAGACTGGGCCTCATCAGCCAGGGACGTAAGCTCTTCATTCTGTGATTTAACATCTAACAGCTCTTTCTCAAGTTCTTCACACCGGATCCGGTAGTCATCTTTTGCTGCCTCCAACCTACAAAGAAAGAACGATTATCACACATAAGAGCTGAAAATCTGTGACATCCACATCAGTCCACTCATGTCTTCTTTTTATGTTCATTTTATCCTTGTACCTGAAAGTTTCCTCCTGTAGTTGCTCCAGCTGTGTCTGCAGCTGGAGGTGTCTGCGGCCAGCAGGGCTGTTTATATCCTCTATGGAGTCAGACTGGTTAAGTCTCTCCATCAGGACCTGGTTTTCAGCAAGCAAACTACTCTTTTCTTCTTGAAGGGCTGCGACCTTTGGGACAGAAGAGATCAAAAAGGAAGAAAAAGAGTGGAAATAAAAAAAGAAAAAGGAATAGAAAGGGCAGAAAGAAATGGTTCAGTATGAAGATAAATTGATTCAGATGAGGAGAGAGAATGTAAGGAATGAGATGAAGAGGTGAAAATCAGTGGGAAAGGGGTTAAAAAACAGAGGGATGAGAATGAGCATGAGGGGTAAAGAGAGGGGAGGATGGAAAGGATGTTCAGATGTAGAGAAGAGAGGAGAAGAAAGGAGACAAGTTAGAAAAAATGGTTCCATGAAATCTAAAACTGAGGGTCTCAAGCATATGTGCAATCAACCAATGCAGTTATTTTCAATCACTCCACTCTGGTAATACAGCAAGCACACTGTAAACACCTTATCAAGGCAAACCAATAAACTCTAACATGGCAGAGAGGGCTGGTTTGATGTTGTCTTCTCAATGTGATTGACAGGAAATCAAACTCCACACAGAGCAAAGCAGAAGCTGTTCATCTTGGAATGAGACTAATATAAAAGCCTAGTGCCCTTCAAAAACTCAAAGAACTGACCTATATTTTCTGCTAAACTTTGTTTTAAACCATAAATTGACATTTTACTACACCTGATACATTTTAGCATTTAGGAATCCAATGTATCAGATTCAAAAGGTTGTGGCATTGCCATGTGGAAGTTTTGAGCAAAAAGTAGCATTATTATGATTTTTTTCACAGCTCAAAAAGGAAAATGGATTCAATTTAGCTGTATTAATTCTCAAAAAGAGAATAAGGTGTTATAAAAACACTTGATTCCAACAAATAAAAACTTGTGTTGTGTACTGTACTGACAGGTTTGTGTTTTAAAGCAAAAGCTAAATAGAAGGATCTTTTAGAATAATAAATGGTAACAATTTTCCTGTAAAAATGTCGCATTTGTTCAGCATGTCAAGAGAAATGATGCCTTCCTTTGTCCAAAAGCCACAAACTCATACTTTCTAGTGCTGCTGTGGTAGAGCATGAAACACACAAAGGTCAGAAGGCAGAGGGTAATTAGTGATGGGGTGACAACTGACACACCCACATAAAAACTGCAGCTGTGGCTGGTGTGCCCCGAGAGGACCACATGTACACGGTGCACAAACACTTGTGCACAAACGTGTACACATAAACATGCACACATAATCAGGAGAGGAGGGGAGGGGGTCTGGATTCCAGAGGGGATGCTGGTGCAAGCAGACTGAAAAAAATCCAGGACTATTAGACACACAACACACCATTAATGTAAAATAGAGACAGGAAGAAAAGAAAGATTGGATTTACCCTCTCTTCTAGCTCATTTAACTCTAACCTCAGTCTATCACGCTCTTCTTGGACATGGAGGGCCTTTAAAGCAAGGCACAGTATTGAAATAGTCAGGAAATAGGAGACACAACAGGAGAGAGAATGTAACCTTTAAACTACAGCTCCATTTTCTGCAAAAATAAACTTAACAGAACACAAATGTTGACTAATATGTCAGTTAAACAGTCATCTGCTGTCATTAGTTCATCAAAACACAAAAAAATGTCAATAGCTAAGACTGTCGAAATAAAAATATTTAAATCTGATGATTAAGAAAGTTTAGAATATATTATAGAAACGTTTCCACTGAGGCAACAGTATATTTATGCAAAAAAGGGAGCTGCTTTTAAAGTATTCTGGAAAGAAAAGCTGTAGATATATTAAGTATGAACAATCAGATAGTAAGAGTTAAAAATCTTTTACAGAAATGGTGAGAAAAAAACATTTAATTTAGTGGAAGAAGGACTACTGGGGTATATATAACATGCTATTTTTTCCATACATTGTTCTTAACATGAACTTTTAGGTACATTTCTTAGCACTTCAGTTACCGTAAAATCCAGAATACAGGTCAGCCTGTTATATAAGCCACCGTCTGTTTCTGGACTCTTCCATGCAAGTACTCAAAAATGCTGAGGTTCCAAGATCAGACAAAAGCGGGCACACTCAGGGTGGTGAAATAAAAGGTTTAAACAATTTCCTTGTTGTTGCTAGATCTATAATGTGCAGTTTAGTACCATCTGCTGATTCAATTTAGAGTAGGGCTAAGTTTTTAATCAAAATTTCAATTAAATACCAATATGGCCCACTGCAATTTTCAAATCGCAGAAGGTACAATATTTTTTGATTGAAATGTGTATCAAAATACAAGTTTTAAGCTTTTTTGCAGCAGAGATGTTTCACTCTACACATTATGCAAACATTCAAGTGTCCATTTTTTTTAGAATAGTTTACAAAAAATCCTACTTTCCTTGTTGCTGTATACAATTGTCTTACTAAAAATGAGGAAAAAAACATTATGCCTTTCAAACAACCATTCAAATTGAGTTTGCAATGAGTTAGACTGATAGCAATTAGATATTTCTCCAGAATTGTTCTGCCTTTTTCTAACCCACCAAATATTGTGTTCATTATCATATAAAATGAATTATCGTTTGTTTCTGTTGTAAAATACATAGGATGGGGGAACTTATTAATTAACATATTAAATCACAATAGCAATTTGGGGGGGGGGGGGTCCCATTACAATTATTTTTCCAAATCATTCAGCCCTAGTATAGAGTTTGCGCACCTACTAGCTACAGTATGGTAGTTGAGAAACTCTAACTCCATACCTCCGCTTTTCTTTAAAATCACTATTATGGCCTAATGAGGAAAAAAAAGTGGTTTATAAATGGTGCTACACCATACCAGTCTGGTCTTTGACATACATTTTCCAGCATAATCTGTGCAATGAAGCGGCTGTTTGCAATACACTCTGAATGAGGCGAATTTTTGATGGTGTGATATGGCAGCTGCATGCACTTGATGCTTATACTAGTATGTAATTGGTCCTGACATTATACAAGAAAAAAGGGTATTAAAGGTGTGGCTTGTACACTGGATTTTAAGGTACTACACAAAATATTTAAAACTCATTTGTCTACAGTGTTTTCATCATACAAGGTATGGGTATTAAATAATGAGACTGCACTTATGAGGATAAAACCACCTGGTTCACAGTCACATCAATTTTTATATATCAAAGGCTGGGTATTCATGCACAACTGATGTACGTTTCCATTAAGTGATGTCTTTATTTCACTGCTAGTTACTGACTGAAGTGCATATGTTTTTGTTAAGGCATCAGAAAACGATTCACTTAAAAGCCGTGCAATGCATTAACTTGAAATTTTTGGTAAAATTGAACAAAACAGAAGCAGAATCTTTTGGTACATTAACTGATGTGTAAGGGGAACACTCCATGTCATGTGCACGTGTGTTTGAATGGCACAAAACATTTGTGAAGGCAGAGAGAATGTCAAGGACGATCAACATTCTGAGCGCCTATGCACATCAAAAACTTCCAAAAATTTTTTAAAAATGTTTTAAAATCATTCAAAATGATCAATAAATCAGTATAAAAACAACAGCAGAAATTGTCTTCACTGATAAAGAGACAGTTCAGCAAATTTTGCATTAAAATTTGAACACACCATCATGTCATCAACACCATCGTCATCATTGAGGAAAAAGCACAACAAAGCAAGTCCAAATTCAAGGCCGTGTTGGATTGTTTTCTTTGACACTGAGGGTACAATTTTGGAGGAGTGGGTTCCAGAAGGGTAAATCAACAATATTACAAACAGGTTCTAGAAAAAAACTATGAGAAAAAGTCAGAAGAAGGAGACCACAGTTGTGAAAAGGTGTATTCATTCTTCATCAAGACAACATGCCAGCTTACACTGTGCTCTTGGTAATGCAGTTTCTGGCTCAAAAATCCCTATTCACCTGATCTAGCATCGTGTGACTTTTCCCTTTTTCCTACAATCAAGTCTGTTCTCAAAGAAACACATATTGAGTCTGTGTCAGAAGTTAAGAAAGAACAACAGAGGTTCTGAGGAAAACTGTCCAAAAATGACCTACTGCACTGCTTTGATCAATGGAAGACTCAAATACAGTGGCATGGTGATGCAGAAGGGGAGTGTATTGAAGGAGAAAGACACTGAAAAATGATTATGTTCAATAACATTGTATTAGTGTACAAGTCTCATTTTCTATAGCCATACCTTGTATGTAGTATAAACGGAAGTGCTTGATTTTTAAGATGTATTTTAGCTTCAAATGGCATTATTGTATCATGAAGCTAACTCTTCATGAATGACACTCTGCCTACATTACATGTTGATCTATTCTTATTTCTGATTAAATTTATATTTAATTTATTTTTTTGACTCTTTGGAAACTTGAAACAATTTGTACTGAAATAATCATGTTATACACATTTAAATAACTCAATCAATCGCAGTTTATCCAAAGATATGCCACAGTATTAACTAAAATCTAGCCTCCAATCGTATTACATTTTCAGGCATGCTGTGTGCTTTTTTGTACAAAACCAGAATTCAGAAAGTCTTAAACACCATGGCCATACAGCTGCATCAAACCAACCTGCATGTCCAGCTCACGACACCTCTGGGCGATCTCTTCCTTGGTAGCCAAAGCATCATTTAGCTCCTCTACTGTCTTCTTCAGCTAAGAACACAAATACAAATACTACTGATTAAAACAAAGTGTTTAGATCATACTGATGGTACTGCTAAAAAAGAAATTATTTAACAGTTTCAGATAGAAGCTCTAGTGTGAAGTCTACATACCTGTCTGTCTATATCCACATATGAGTCATTTCCTGTCACTGGAGTCTCTTTACTCATCAGCTATGGAAACACAGAGAACAAGTCCATAAAAGGTTAAGTTTAAAAAACAAAATCAGAGCAACAGGACTTAAATGTCAATCTTAAACCTGTGCAGGATTACCCACTGATCCCAATCGTTAAACAATTTTTAAGACATTTCAAATATATATTACCTATTTAATGTCATTACTAAATAAAAAATAATCATAAAAAAAATCATTCATAATGATCTTAAAAGCAGAATGGTTTACCTCCTGGATGGCTGTCATGACAACATGCTGCACAGACTCCTCCATCATCATTATAGTCTGGATGTATTCTAGTGAACACAGTCAAAATTACAGGGTAAATTCACGCTTCTGAGAAAAATGTACTGTCAGGGATTCATAATACCGAATTTCGGTGACAGCCCAGATGCCAGTATGCCAACATTTTCAAATTCATGTTAGCAATACTGGTATGTCAATATCAGAATGCACTCAAGGCATAAAACCTCAGTCTTAAAAGACACATTAAAGTTTAATGAATGAGGATGAACACAAAAAAATAATTTCAGCTGGCATAAGGTCAGCTGTTGGGTCCTGCCTTAAACAGAACAAACGTACATACAGTCAATAACTGTATGTCCAACAAAGTGTCCCTCTCAGTTCTACAAATCAAACATTTTGGTCAACAAATATGACCTTAAGTGTTACTATACTTTTTAAGTTTGTATAGTTATGTCTACTCTGCCTCTATGTCCAATAACCATGTATGAATGAATCCTGTCCTAAATCAAAGAGACACCTCATACTTTAAACAGTCTGTGATGATTTACCAACTGTATTGTCTGGAATCATACAAGAGCAAGAGCTGGTTTGTCTCATGTGCCCTTGTGTGCTACACTGTTTAATCCCCAAAGTCTATGTTCACCCATAAAGGGTAGGTGTTTCTTTTTACATCTTTCCCCTTTTATCTAAAGCTTTATTTGTGTAAATAAAGTATAAAAAAAATAAAAAATATAAATATTAAAATTGCAAACTGCACACACACCAACAGTGACAAACTGGTTACTCTGTACCTTGTTTCTGTTCACAGTTAACAGCACAGCCCAGTAAAAGCTGCAGCATCCTCCCAAGTTCTGCTGCATCAGAGTGTTCTCCAATGAGGTTCACATCTGGCAATGTGAAGTCGTTAATGTGCTGGCCCAGGACCTAGACACAGATAACAGGTGTTTGAATGTAGTTTGGAAATAATGGAAACATGTTATTTCAAGAACTGTAATATCATGTGATGAGTTTAAGAGATTATGGTGGAGTGGGCAGTCACATTTTCTCTGAAGCAGAAATCTTTCTCCTTATGTAATCTGAGCTCTAAGAAGTGATCAAGACATCAGAATACAGTTTTCTTACCTCCTGATAATAGTCTAGGATTCCCTTTAAGATTTTCTTTAGATTGCTGACCTGAAAGGAAAAGACATAATACAATAAAAAGTTACACAAGCTAAACTAATCAATGAAGTTAATATATTTAAAAACGGGTCATAGTAGTAGTAGGTTGTCTTAGTCATTGAAGCATAACAAACTAACCTATAAGACCATCCTGTTGAAAATCAAAGATCTGTTTGTATTAAAGCAAAAAAAACATGCAAATGTTTGAAAAAAAAGGTGGATTGTTACCTTTAACCTCCAGTTGTCCCCAACCTCTGGCTTGATTCTACTTATCCAAGCATCATTGAAATAAACTATATCTCTAAAATTCAGACAGAAAAAAGAAATTGGATTCCAAATTTTCAAAAAGCATCTGACTGAAAATATCAAAATGATATATCTTGAGGGGGAAAAAAACTTACATTTTCTGCAGAGCTTGAGCCATGACGATGCCGCTTGTTAGGTCTTCTACTGTCTTGCATGGTGCCTCCACTCCAAACGTCTGGATCTAAACAACAAACACAGACACATGTTCAGTGCTGGGAGCAGTTAGTGCTGCTCAGTGCAACCTAAATTGAACCTGATTGAGACATACAACAAACACTGTACTTGACAGCCATTATATCCTCTTTAAAGGTTTTCACAGTTCACTTGTGGATATGAGAACTTTATAATCAGCAAATGCAATCAGCTAGATACTACGTGAATCAGGACACACAAACACGCTTATTACATTTTGCATTAATGATGCCTTTTGGGCATTCGTATACCAAGTGACAGCACTGTAGTGCGCACGTCCACATCATGCATTAACAATGCGTGTTCAGGGTTGACCTCATGAGGGAACTCACATGCCCTGTAATGCAAACATAAGCCATACCAATTTCCCGTTTTATTTTTATTTTTTGCTGAGGCTTGGTATCTCAACATGCTGTGTGCTGTGAAACCACTGGCAAAACAAATAAAAGGGGCAGACCAGCCATAAGCTATGAGACCTAAGACCCCTCTTTAACAGCTTTTCTCCCTCATTGTCAGTACATGATATACTATTCAGCCAAAAAATACTTGTTAGGTAGTGGTTAAATCGAAATGACAACTCAATTCAAGACGAAAATTCTGAGGGAGTAGTTGTGTGTCGCTTGCAGATAAGCCAGTTAGTTCTAAGGGAGTTGTTTTCCTTTTTTCCTGTTTTTGTTGTTGTTTTAAAGATATTAAAGCAAAATGGGACCAAATGAAAAGCTGTTTGAGAGCCAAAGACTAGCTCTTATTACTGAGCTTAGACAAATAATCTGAGTATGAAAAAATTCCCATTACTCCAAGCAAGGCAGGAGTGATGGGAATCCATTCCTTTTCTTACTAGCAGAATACAGCAGATCATGTCAGCTGAACGGGTTATTTTAAAGGCTTGCCAGTACCTGTTGCATCTACACAACCAATCCTATCCTGATGAAGGGATCCTAGACTATATCCATATGTAGCCTGAGCTTTTGGTTATCAACACATTTTCACACAATGAGGTGCAGCAATACAAGAGTTAAGGAATGCCACTTTCAGAATGCCCAAAACTGATATAAATCCCAGTTAAGGCATTATCTAAAAACAGTACAACTGTAGCAAACTGTTTTTTGGGGTTGAATTTTGGTCTATAAATGCATGCTAGAGTTAGTATGAAACTCACACTTCCTGCCCCAACATGATTTTCACAGCTTTGCAAGTCATCACTGCACTGTTTCTCTCACATCAGCCCATCACTTCCCTTCCTTAGGATCCTTCCTTGAAATGCCTTTGTTCTTTTTCTATCCTTCTCAGTATTCTGTACAGCTTTTCCTCCAGGCTAAAAATCTGTTACACTGACAGAAGTGAATATTTTTCAGTCTGCATGTCAGCAGTCCATGTGCATAAAGGAAGAGGGGAGGAAGCTGAGAATAGGAATGCTGGATTTCTGGCAGGAGGAAAATGACGTGGTTGAAATTCCTCCTGCACAACGTTCTACTGGTCTCACTTTTCATTACGTGGCACAACGGTCAGCTGACAAGCTCTCAGCTGCAGCAAGGGGAAGCACTCAAACAGACTGGCCAAAAAGTTTTCTATGATGGCATATCAATGAGGGACTAAATATTTCCTGAAGGGTTTACCCTGGATCAAAATTAGGTAACAGGGTAGAACTCAACAGCATTGAGTGTTTTAGCTGAACTCCAGCTGAACTTTAATATTTTCACTCATTTTATGCCTTTCATTAAACCCACTCAAAGTTCTTAGCAATGAAAAGACTATTATGAAAGCAGCTACAAGTTTTGGCAGTAATACGGCAATGCTCTGTCAAATGACCGCTTTACTGGCTGTAGAGCTGTCTTTCTCAAAATAAACATGATGCAAGACCAACAATTTCAACACCATCTACAACTGCTGATTTGCCACATTAAAGAAATCTGAATTGATCGATTGGTTTATATATCTTTTGGATTCTTAAGAAAAGAACCTCTAGCTCTGTGACTTGAAGCAAAACAGCACTTTGTGAGAGGCTTGTGATAACACTTATTAGAGACAAATCAGTAAACAAGAAGACATCTGATAGTGAGGACACACTTCACATGACACGAGGGGTGCAAGACATTCAAAATAACAACAAGTCATCACTCCATAAAATAGTGGAACTTTACTGTTTTAAAGGTGTTTCTAACATATGTAAACAGTTCTTTAGTCAAATTTCCTTTAAGGTGTCGCCATACTTTTTGTAACACTGATCCGACATGAGAAATGTTATTTTAAAAAATCAAAATCAAATTCAGATACATTTTTTGTACTTGCTGACACCCTTTGAATGACTGACTTCATACACCATGAAGTTCTGATCTTACTTATGATCTTCAGTTGTTTTTTTTTTTACAACTATCCTTATTCCTACTTACTAGTTTTCAGTCTATTCAGGTAGCCAACACCATATGACACAATTTCTCGGAGTATACATAACACATCTCATTGCTGAAGCCAAACACTGCCCAAGAGCCACAACATAAAGTAACCTAAACAATACCACTGATTACATAATACCAGCAATAAGGAAGAAAAAAAACTTCTCCCCAATTTAGCTTACCACACACGACATTTCCTTAAATATCTGTCAGATCAGCTCAATTTTCAGCTAGTTTTTACCACACCACAATAAAAGTTATCTTCCCCCCTAACATTGAGTTACTCCCATGCAAAGAACAATACAACTGGAATTAGTGAGGGGGATAATACAGTTGCACAGTGCTAAAATGGCTTGAGCTGTATCATTGTAGAAAAGGATGCAAACATACAATTGTTCCTAACTTAGTGGTGACTCTGCACGAAAGCAACAGTTGGATTACATCACTTCCCTTAGCAGGAAAATGATGGGAGGAAAGAAAATGTACCACTATACAAAGACAACCCACAGAGATCTTAAGACACATTTCCTCAAACATGACAGTGCTACAACCAAGCAGACACTTTCTAAAGACTATAATTTAGCCTATTAAAGAAAGAAAAGCCAATGCTTCTTGATATGTAAAACCTGAAATGTAAGTCAAACTGTATTAGAAAGTTTAGTCTGTTTTTGGGGGCCAACAAAAAAATAAATTGTCATCTTGCATGGTTATTTCTACTACATTAAAGCAAAGTCCACAATGCGACGTTCCTGTGCAGCTGTGTAGCTCTTTCAGAGCCATTTGTTTTCACTACGTGGAGTCTGCACTGCTGCTAGCTATCAATACAGTTATTGAGCTCTCAGTCTGCCGTGATGATTGTGATGTATGAATCCAGAGACTGTGAGTCACACTACCTATCTCTGCTCTTCATTCACTGTCTAGAAACTGAAGGTTCTTTTGCATCAAAAAAGCACTCAAAGTGGTGTATTTACTTACCCCCATTTTCTTTAAAAACATGATTCTAACTAGGGAGAAAAGCTGTAAAAAAGAACCACACTACCTTGGTCTTCCTTGCTGCCAAGCTCCCTACCTGCTTGCAATATGCAATGAGTGGGGGTAAAATTTTCAATACTTTCAGGCTGTGAGTAATATGTGATGGTGGTGGCTGCACAGAAACATTCAGGGCTTATGAAATGCATATAAAAGTTGTATCAGCAGTGAACTTTAGAAGAAAAAAGGGCATTAAGAGTGTATATATGCCAGATATTAGTGTCCCCAATGTTTGATGTCAGGTTGGAACATTTGTCAACAACTTGTCTTGCCAAAGCGACTTACTACAACACCAGTCACTGATCTGCCCAGGCCTTAGGATCTTAAAGCTTCCAAATCAGTTCCATTATGTCAGCTGAGAGTCCTATACCACTTAACTCTTTTGTGATGGCCCCTGTGGCTATTATTATACTCTTCACCATTGTCCAAGAGCAGCAATATGTTTTCATGGCTACTTGACTGCAAGTTAGGTCTACAGAACTGCAGTATACATGGCACTGGATTACAATGCCTTCAACAGAATGTATACCCATGTGGTGTCTCTCGAAAAGCCACTGTAGAGTAAAGCAAATGAGTCTCTTTATGCTGTGCAGAACAATGACCAGAGAATAAAGCCCAACTTTTCCAGCTCCATTTCAATAAGGGATGGCATATAATTAGAATGATTTGAGTCTATTATCTATGTCTCAATGGAGGTCTAAAATGCCCATCCTGTATTTTTTTTTTTAAGATTTTCCTCAAACTAAAAAAAAAAGTGTAATTTTTGGGGGTTATCCCATCTGCATCAAATAGTACATTTCTGGTTTATTTAAACTTCACACTGATTATGGTGTACTCAGGTTTAAAGCAATGTCTTTGTTTGGAAACAGTGCAAAGTTTAAGCCCTTGTGGTAAGCCTCAGAGCTGTTGTTCCTGAACAGAGATAAAGGCCAATGAGCTGTGGCCAGCAGTGCAAAACAATGGGAGCTATCCCCACACTGTTAACTTCAGCTGTTACATCAGAACTCCTCACAGAAAGCTCCAGGTTAAGCCAGGTCTATATCGCCAGAATCACCACCCAAATCAGCTTTTATGATTATATTAATCGCTGAACCCTGAAGCTTTGGCCAAACACTGGGGGGGGGGGCTGCTCATGCAACCACTGGAATAATATTTTGAGTTAAAAATAGCTTTAACAGCTTTAGAAACTGCTCATAGCTCACATGCATGTTTTGCATTTAAAGTACAAAATCTGTATCTATCTAAAACAGTGGCTCTAAATGTTGGTCCAGTGAGCAACATGCTATTGAGATATCCATTTAAACATTTTGAAATTGGCACAAGTTCTTTATTAGTGCTTAGGTGTTCCATCTAGTTTAGCACTGGTATTGTTTTATCTTGATGCTTTAATCCAATTGTTTATTAATCCACTTCTCACCTACATGTCCACCATAGAACATCTTGTGTGATTAATCTGTATGCTATCTTGGGTCCTTGTAGTGCATAATCTGTGTGTTAGCAATATTATGGTGGTTTGAAATCCATTCATCTTGGAACAAATTGTAGTTATAAAAAGAGTTGCCCATGTTATACAGCCTCTACAGAATGTAATCAACCTTCTGTGATGACAGAAATATGTCTATGGAGTAGTTATCCACTAACAGGTCAGAGGAAAAGGTCCAATTTAGGCCATGCTTAAAATGATCATTCACTGAAAACCAGGTATACCCTAAATGGTTGGCAATGGGCCCTTTTTTAATATCTGATAGAAATTTGAAAATAGCCTAATGCTTGGAGTGACTGATCCAATTACCTGGTTAATAGTGAAATGTCTGTGGCAGAGAGAAGCATTGTGTTTGTGAAGTTATGTAATTGTAAAGGCTAACTGAATAGCTAGTCAATAAGAACTGAGCACATTAGAATTTTTAATCAAGGTGAAGTGAAATGATGCACCTTTGACTGTCCACTTGAAACAGCTCCAACATCCATCTCACTTGAGGCTGCTGTGTTAAAACCTCCCCAAACTTTGTTGAGTCCATTTAGTTAAAAACAGTTATCCAGTGTTGAAATCTGTGTGAAACCAGCAGATTAAAGCCTGTTAGTCAACTTGCATTGGCTCTTAGCGGTTAGTATGTCTTCTGACATTAAGTAAATTACAGTGCATATATAATTTACCTTTAAAATAAGGAAATCTATATTGTGGCAACTTGAATAAGTAGCCTAGTTGTTTGGAAATGTGTTTTCTCTGCAATATAAAATATTTGCATCAACTGTTTACTGAGTCAATGTTCTGAGACCTACTGCTTTTTACTTATGACAATTCACACTGTTTAAGCCTACTGAATAGGCTTAATGCATGTTTCCAGCCTGTCAATAATCTTGTTTATTCACATTGACTCGTGATAAATGAAACACCAAATTGTGTAACTCAGTTGTCCTGCCTGTAGAATATTTGTTGCATTGCTCCTTGGGAGGTTTTGTATTGCTTTGTTGAAAAAAAAAAAAGAAAAAGTAAAAGCATGCCTTGATTGAATGAGGATGACTGCTGTGCTCTTATAATCAGGTTACTCTCCCACTTGTTGGTGGTTCCATTGCACTACAAAGCTAAGTAGACAGACCTACAGCTAAACCAACTGCTATGTCAAAACATAAAACATGCTCAGTACAACTATCAGCTGATCTCACTCGAACATCATCAGTGATCAGTATCATTTGTGACAAACCTGACTGGGGCACACCTACAAAAAAATGTAGTAGTTCAGTTTCAAAAAAGTTCCATGTTCAGACAACATTTGGTAGCTACCACTGTGCACATAGGTCTGCAGCAATGATTAAAACACTCTAGTATAATACATTCCAGGCCAGTTGTTAGTGTGGCTTTTTAATGAAATAACACCAACATTTATGTGGACAGATAATGAGGTAGAGTTGCCTATGTTGACTATGAGTGAGCAGCAAAAACACAACTCAGGAATCTGCTGTTGATGCTGTAGTCACCCTAGGGATGCATGGCAACTGACTGGAACCATAATGTGCATGTCTAAAGCATCTAATCATAATGCAGGGATACCGAAAGGAACTTTTATATGCATGCACATAAAGTCTCTATTTTCAGAGGAACTGCATATTAGCAGTTTACACAGTGAAGAAAACTGGGCTGTTTTCATATGCTAGCACCTAGAGTTGTTATCAGGGTTATCCAAACTGTGGCTCCTGGAACAACTGTGGCCCTTTTTCAGTAAATTTAAGGATATTTCTATTTAATTAGTATACATTTTATTCATTTACATAAACAGAACACTCTTTGTTATGGTAAAATTATTGAAAAGGCTAAAAAATGTTCCAAAACTTGTGTTCCAAAAAAATTTAAATGGAAAAACAGAAAAAAAAATAAAATGGATTTCATAGGGCCCTACTCTATATTGTGCTTTGTTTAATCATGCTGAATGTTAGCGTTAATAACTGGAAAGTTATTCTTCTTTGCCACCGGAAAACCGTGCATGCACAAACTACTGTGTTTAGAGCAGTGAAGAAGCAAAGGACCAACTGCAGCAACAAAGACTGGTGGCTGGCTGGCTGCGTGACATTTTTTGCTCTGTATTTGATCATCAAAAGGCCTCTAGTAAACCTGGTGTGGATTTCATTTATTACCATTAGACTGAATGCTGACTGTCATATTGTTTACCCTTTGTGAAGGTCTGCAAACCAATAGCAGGTTGTTTCGTCATCCCATAATGCCACCTAAAAAAACAACAATGGTGGTGGATGGCTCCTCTCTCTTCCCTGCAGGACGGAAAGATGTAGGAGATCTTTTATACCCTCAGCAATCAGACTCTATAATTCTACTATAAACAGATGACTACATGAGACTCCAGACAAATGAATTTCCCTTTGGGGATGACTATAGTTATTATTGTATTGTACTGTATTGTAAATAGAGCATAATGGAGAGAAAGAGCCTGTGATGCAGCTCCCTGTGTTATTGTCATTCTAATATTTAGCTATAAAACTCACAATAATAAGCAGAAAAACAACTTTAGTGTTGCAGAGATGCTGTACATTATGAATCTATTTGTTGAGCTATGTTCAGAGTCAAATATGGGTCTAAAATAATTTGCTAGTCTGCATAGTCACTCCAGAAAGTTTACACTGGTATCGGATCAGTACTCGGTATTGGCCGATACCCAACACCTGGTAGCAGAATCAGCACTGGGGAAGAAAAATGGTATTGGAACATCTCTACTGGCACCTTAGAACCTGTTTTCAAAAACCCTAATTGCGGGTCGTGTAAATGAACAGCCAATACGCAACAAAAATAGCAGTTTTTAGATTAAAATGTTGTCATCATAATAATAAGAATAATATCTTGAATTTATATAGTGCCTTTCAAGAAACCCAAGGACGCTTTACAGGAACACATATATATGGACAAACTATGTGAGGGGTAGGATGAGTGTAAGGGGTGGTTTAGTGAAGACTGTGGGCTGTGGTGAACAGGTGGTGCTTGAGACATGTAAAAGTGGCCTTAGTTTACCTGAAAGCAATCTGAAATGTACTGTCTAAAATACATGGGATACCTCTGCTACAACTGCACTGGAAGTGAGAAAGTCTGAGAGTATACAAATAAAGTCTGAACAGTGATTTAAAAAAGCTTCAAGGGGGGCTGTCAAGTGAAACTCAAGGTTTTCAGAATAAACCATATGTACAGTATGTGGCCAACATTAATTAACATTAAGTTTGAGAAGTAAGAGCCATGTGATTATTTTGTAAAACTCTTCAGCATTTAGCAATAAAAAACACACAAAAACCCACACTTGTAACAACAGACTACAGTACACCAAGAAAGCATGGACACAAACTACTTGTAAAGGCTGAAATGAGAAAAAGGAAAAAAGGAAATCAGCACCCTTGTGTTTGAGGAAACATTTGGGAAGGGATGCAATTAAGCTGTGGAAAGGGTGTATCACATGACTATGTCACCTGACTAGAGCAAAATAACTGGCAGCAAAAGCAGTCGAATTAACTCAAATTAAATAAGTATGAGAGAAGACTAATTCCTCACTACGATAGGCATATGTCTACAGAAGGGTGTATCTTATGTAATATCTGTCAGGTCTTTGATTTGCAATGACTTTGCCAATCAAGAAAATAGCATAGCAGTGCCACACATGTCAACCTTGTACAGCTTTAGAGTAACAGTCAATGTGCAAGAGGTGCTTCATGAAGTGGCATCAGTTGCAAAAATACATGCTGCAAAAATAACTGAGACACAATGCAATCAATGTTACAATTCCAGTTGCTTCACAGACTTATCTTAATTAACCTGTTGACCTGTATAGATTTCTGTTGTTCTTTGTCAATACTATTCTATACTTGTGGTGCTATTATAAAGAAAAACCATCACACATCAAGGCATTTTCTTCAATTTCAGCTCTAACGAACTAAGAGCAGCTTTTTCTAGGCTACCAAATATAACTGTATGCATAGTGTTGTTTTTAAGATAAAAGTAGTTTTCTGTTGAGCAAATGTACTGTCATCAGATATAATCACTTGTATCTCATAATCTTATAAGACAAACTGGTTTATACACCAGAAATAACCACAAAATGAAACAATAGCTGAACATAGATGTGACTGTTTCAATGAGTCAAAGATGAACTGACATTTGGATGATATCTGGTAGTATTTTCGATGCCACTTATACTTCATGTTAGCAGGTATGCTGCCTTAACTAAATCCTTTCAAATGTTTATTTGTTCATCAGAACTGATTCTTGTGATTCTGTTTTACTGCATTAAATATTCTATATCATGCAACAAACAACCATTTACTAAGCCATACCTCTGTGTGCCCAAGTGTGTCTGTAATGAAAACATTAAGCAGGCCTACCTCTTGCCCTGACCCAAAGCAGAAGCAGTCCCAGACATCTTCATTGCTATTTCATAAGAGGTACAGTCTCACATGTTTTAGTACCAAGCAGTCACACTCTGTGCTGTGACTTCGCAGTTGACAAGTATGTGAGGAATGCTTGCACGCTACATCATCACAGGGAACATGACGAACGGCTGCAGATAAGGCAAACTATGACAAAAAGGAGGGGGAAAAGCTGATGCACAAGCTGATACAAAATACAAAATAATTGTATAAGAACTGTATTTAGTAAGATTCTTATATATTATATCAAACAATCAATTTTTACTTCCCTTTGCCTTGTTTCTTTCATTCACAACCAAGAGACCCTTTGCAAAATGTTTGGTGATTATACAGTTAATAAATAACACCATGAATGTTTTTTTCTGGTTCAAATTAAACAGCCAGGATTAAGGGGCTGAATGACTTCTTATTTCACAAAAGGAAAAGTGCAATTTGATTTGATTACATGACATGTAAAGAAGCACATGACCATGGAGAAGCAGCTAAGCTTTCTTGCACTATGCTCTACTACAACCTGAACCCCAGGCTTGTTTCCACTTTACACTATTGACATTTGTACCAGTAGTTTATTGTGAAAACATGGAATTACTTACATACAGTTTCCATCACATGCCAATCCCTACCAATCCATTCACAATTTAGTACAAGTTAGAAATATATGACCCTAACTGCATGCTATATCAATAACAGACTTTTCATAAACATCACCTAATTCAGATTGTAATTAAGTGTAAGGTAGGACAACACAAACAGGAATTGCTCATCATCTGAGCTCAAGACACGTAGTGCTTTTCAGCACTGTAAACAGACAAACCGTTAGCATGTCATGCTACAGTCTGATGCAGTACTTGACTGAATAGCTTCAACATCTGCTTCGTGGTTCTGTCCACTAAGATTGAGAATAATATCTTATGAATCTAAACTTTGGTGTGATATTTTGTTGACGGGAGCGGAAAATGGAAAATCACATAATGATACACTGGACAACAATGGCAGGAATTCATTCTCTGAGCTGTAAACGCTGTATACTCAAAGGAAAAAGCCTTAGCTCATAAACCGTTGAACCATAACAAGGCCAACATCTCTGCCGTTTGATCCCTTAATTGCTCTTCAGGCATTAGAAAAGTTAACCTAGCTAGATTTCAGACAGCAAAGTTCCGAAATTACAGTCTTTACTCGGTTCACGGATTTCTTCCGACTAGCTAGCAAAACATCAGCAGCTAAAGTAGCAAACAGCTGGCCTGCATACGTAACCAACGTGAGCCCATGTCATTTTCCCCTAGCCAGCTACCGTTACCCAGGCTGGCTATAGAAGCTAGCATTAGCCGTTATGCTAGTTAGCATCACCGGCGCCGGAGAACTGTCTGTGTGTGGAAAGTAGCCCAAAAACTTCATATTTTGTCACCTACCCATGTCAGGAGGCTTTCACAGAGTTCCATTCGATCCAAAGACTCTGAGGTACTCATTGTTAACTAACGTAGACCGACTTTGTGTGGTGAACAGAGCCTGTGGCCGGCAGTCGGCTTCATGTACTCCCGAGGTCTCTCGCTCTCTGGATGTCTCACAATCTGTGTCGGCCAATGGTCGGGTTCGCTGCTTTGCCAGTCTGGCGTCTGCCTGAGGAGGGTTAGGTGGGCGGAGTTTACACTTCACATACAGAAAACTCCCACAGTTACAGAGGAAACTCCCTGAGGAGGATTTTCTTTCTACGGGACAAGAATGTCACGTAAAGTGAGTGCTGTGAAGTTTGTCACTCTGTGGGCCAAAATTCAACTGCTGCTCGAAGTCGCTTCAGCAGCTATACTCTCAAACAGAAAAAAAACAACACTCAATCACAGGGCTGGATTTTACGGAGCCACGGAAGAGACATGGGTGAAAAAAATAAAAAACGCAAGAATTAACCCCACTCAACCCCCACACTTCAAGACAATATCACCCCTAAATCTGCCTGTCTTGTGTCTAAATTTGGCGATTTCCCCGAGGTCGCAGTAAGCAGAACATATAAAAAATGTGGAAATGGGGGGCCAAGCAACAGTTTATAATGCTCAAACTTGCAGAGATTGCTTTTCTATCAACTATACGTGTAGCCTACAATTCGACAAATTTACAGTGTCAATATCAAATGGTAAATAACATATTTAAAGCAGAAAATAATATGAAGCAACCTGACTATACCTGCATTAAAACTGTAAAGGTCACTCAATGGTTATCACTGCCAGCTACCCTGCTGTGAGTTCCTACTTGTTGTCCACCTGTAGTGCTCATACATCAGCTCACCCTGACTTAGAAAACACATAGGAATACCTGGATGAGATTAAATGTTTTTTTTTATTATTATTATTATTATTATTATTATTATGTGATTTTATCTACTATACATTTGTAATAAAAAAAGAACAAAAAAGAACAAATGTACAATTCTGCCAATTATTTCAGAAAGATACATAAGAAAGGATGATGGTAAAAATGAACTTAACACTTATGGCACATTATTGCATTTTCTCCACTACTGTGCATGTGCCCTGGTGGGCATGTTAACAAGTTTTGTCCACTGACAGTGCACTTTAGAGCAGTGGTTCTCAATGTGGGGTCAGGACCCCTCTGGGGTTCACGAGACTTTAGAGGGGGTTGCCAGATTCCTTCATAAAAACAAAGATTTTTTTTTTTTTTTCAGTTTTATTTTGGGCTTTTTGTGCCCTTTATTGATAGAGAGGACAGTGGATAGAATCGGAAACAGGGATGAGAGAGTGGAGCAGAGACATGCGGGAAAGGGCCACAGGCCAGATTCAAACCCTATCTGCCTGTGTACATGGGGCGTGCCTTAAAAATCCTGAGTTTCTGGACTATTTTCTTATTTTAACCATAAAAGGCCCAGAAAATTCCTGTGAGTACATGTTTTTGCCCATTTTTCCACAGTACTTAGAACTTTTAATATATGGCAGTTATTTACATTTTACTGCATGTTAAGAGTGTTTTAACAGTTTAAAATGAAGAAACACAAAAAAACGGGGGAACTTTATGCTAGAATCTTAGTGAGAAAAGGGGAAATTACAGTAATAACCATATGGTGGCTATGAAGCACAGTTTCTCAGCTTTCAGAAACTGTTGAACTGGTGAATTTTTCCGATAACACAGTCATGCAATTATGGTCATGTAGAGTGAGCTTCAACAGAGCGTTGTCAGTGACGCGCTAGGATTTAAAGGTTAAACCACTAAGCCACCTACGCCCCGACAAAGAATTTTTAAAAATGATTTCAAACTGCATATTTAGAAAAAAATACATGCATACAATTAGTTTGTTATAAAATAAAATCATGGTCATTTGATGAGATGATGCAAGATGCAAGTCTGCACATGACTATTCTTAAATGTGCATGGCTGTGTTCAACTTTGCTTCAACCAGCCTCCTGTATAGTGGAAGTCCCTTGTCTTTGGCACCTTTACTTTTGGGGTTGCAGGCTGAAAAGTTTGAGAACCCTGTTGTACAAGATTGAGTTTCTTTCACTAAGATTGCAATCTAAAGGGCATTCTGTCAAATTCTGTCCACTTAAAGGGCACCAAAGAGGGCATTTTTCTAATTTTGTCCAATTAGAGGGCACTCTAGAAGGCACTCATTATTTTGAAACATCAGGACATCTCAATTCCACAACTGTGGCCTTTATTAGACCACCTGTCATATTTGTCTCAAAGACCATCCAGCATCATGAAGTGCTTTAATGTGGACTCTTTCATTTTCAGTAAGCTCTCCATGTTTTACCATTTTGAACAGGAATGAGGGATTTCAAACTGAATTCACCCAAATTTGCGCCAGCTCACTGGGCTTCTCTGAGAAGACAGAAATTAATCAAGTATAACATTCAACCACTAAAAGTAATTTTTCTGTTCAGGAATGCAAGTAAATAACTATAATTTGACATATGTATCAAGAAATAATAATGTGCTTTGCTATTTTTTCAGTTTTTTTGTAAATCAGTAAATTTGAAAATTCATGGATAACAATATGAATTATATTTTAGCATTACAAATATCATTTGGGTTAAAGAGTTTCTACATATTGGTGTATTAACCATTGCAGAAACATAACGAATGATTTTGGTAATTACCAATGCTGTTAATTTAGGGCAGCTGTGGCATAAACCTTACTTTGGTTAGGGTTAGGGTGGTCTAATAAATTTGTTAAGCACTGTATATGAGCAATGATGAGCTTATAATTAGAGGTTTGTGTGAGAAAACATATTTACATTACTCCAAGTTTTATTCTACTATGTAATTTGGCTACTGTATTGTTTTCTACTTCTTATGCTCTAATACAACAGGCCACAGGAGTGTCCTCATCTCGTTTATGGAAATTACAAGTAAAAATTTGGGAACAAATAAAGTTATGCATTCCTCACTCAGCAAAAGAGACAACCTGAATATTGTCCACACTGAAAAGTATTTTTGCCATGAATGGTACAATTCATGTATCGGCATGCCTTAGCAAGTCATGAATCTAGCTTTTCTTTGAGCAGTGACAATGCTAAGATTGGGAATGGGCAAAATTGATTCACTTCAGCAGAAAGATTGGGCAGTTTGCTCTGAAATATATCTGCATCATGCTTAGACAGATTTGTGTTGCATCAGAGGAGCAAAGACACACTGCCAAATTCTTTAAAGTGATACAAAACCTGCCTGACCTGATGTTTTGGAATCCACAAAAGATAAAGCATATTTTATTTCATTAACTCTCTTGGCTTTTCAGAAAGTTTTCAGCTGAAAAACTCTGACATTAAAGAAAAGGTAGAGGATCTGAGCAATTACGGTATGCATGACTTGCAGTAGTGCTCAGTATACTCTCTCAGCAGCTGCAGTATTTTCCTACCTGTGTAAGACTCTCACCTAACCGGTTCTCAGCTGAGGAACCGCAGACACATTTACAACCTATAGTGCTGTCAATGGCTTAAGTTTGGTTATCAAAAACAAAAGGGTGGAGCTTGCTCAAACTCCCCAGAGACTAACCTGAGGAGACACTCATTAGTAAAGGTGGTGAGCGATGATGACAGCACAGCCACACCTCAAATTACAACATTCCAAGAGGGAACTGAAGGTCTTTTTTGAGCTCAGAAGCTGTCAAACATACAGAACGGATTTAACAGTTGACTGCTGATCCGCCTATAGGTCTCAACCTACTACACTGACTATTCATGAACATAAAGGCCAACGCCAGCTCAGCAAACATAGCCCCTAGAAAGCAAATGGTCTGGATACAGTTTCAGTTAGTCATCTGAAGCAGCCATTTTCAGTCAGAAGGTCAGGACCCCGGCTGGATTTAAGAAACTTTAGGATGCCAAGAAAGGGTTAAGTGTACCAAATTTATAAATTTCAAAATAGAATATCTGTCTTCAGCTGGACTGAATGATACAAGCTGTGACAGTTGGCTAATGGAAGTACACAAGTCAAGCTTCAGTTGATCCTATCATCTTCATTATGTTTGTTTCTGTAGAGGCAGAAAAATGTGCTTACGTTAAATTTTCTTATGGGCAAGATAAAGTAAATCTTATCATAACACTCCTTTAGGTGGGTTGTCATAACACCAGAATTTTAGACTTACAGTTAAAACCAGAACTTTACATACACTATGTAAAAAGACACATAACCTTTATTTTTTTCTCAGTATCTGACATTAAATCAGACTAAAGGTTACCTGTTTTAAAGTCAGTTAGGATAACCAAAATTATCTGTTCGCTAATTAACAGAATAAGGAGAGAGAGGATTTTTAGGGAGATTTTTTAAATTACTTTCTTCCTTCAAAGTCATACATTTTTATAAACATTTCCTTGGTATTTGGTAGCATTGCCTTTAAACTGTGTGACTTGGGTATCCTTCCACAAGCTTCTCACAAGAGTCTGCTGGAATTTTGGTCCATTCTTCCTGACAGAACTGGTGTAACTGAGTCAGCTTTGTAAGCCACCTTGCTGGCACATGCCTCCTCAGCTCTGTCCACAAATTTTCTACAAGGTTAAGTTTAGAGCTTTGTGATGGCCACTCCAAAAGATTGACTTTGTTGTCCTTGAGCTACTTTGTAAGTAATTTGGCTGTGTGCTTAGGGCCATTGTCCATTTGGAAGAGCCATCTGAGCCCAGGCTTTTACTTCCTGGATGATGTCTTAAGATGTTGCTTCAATATTTCTTCATGATGCTATGTACTTTGTGAAGTGCACCAGTCCCTCCTGCAGCAAAACATCCCCACAACATGATGCTGCCACCCTTGTTCTTCACAGTTGGGTGTTATCAGGCTTGGAAGCTTCCCCCTTTCTCCTCCAAATGTAACGATTATCATTATGGCCAAACAGTTCTAGTTTAGTTTCATCAGACCACAGGACATGTCTCCAAAACCTAAGGTCCATGCGTGCATTTACAAACTGTAATCTTGCTTTTTTATGTTGGTTTTGGAGTAATCGCTTATGCCTAGCTGAGTGGCCTTTGAGTCCATGTGGGTACATGACTCATTTCACTGTGAAAATGACACTCTCTTACCAGCTTCAGCCAGCATCTTTTCAATGTCTTTTTTTTGTTCTAGGGTTGATGCACACATTTGGCACCAAAGAACATACATCTCTGGGACACAGAACCCATCTCCTCCAAGAGCGGTATAATGGCTGGACATTCCCATGGTGTTTATACTTCCATATAATTGTTTGAACAGATTAACCTTTGGGCATCTTGAAATTGTACCCAAGGATGAACCAGACTTGTAGAGGTTCACAATTCTTTGGATTTCTCTGATGTCGAAGAAGGAAGCAGTGTGTTTGAAGCGTGCCTCAAATTAACTCAAATGTGGCCAATTAATCTATCAGAATCATCATCTTGGCTTTCCCAAAATGTTTAAGTCAGTAATATAAGTAAATGCAAATTTCTGACTTTGAAGAAAGTAATAAAAAATTCTCTGAAAAAGTCTCCCTCTCATTATTCTGACATTTAGCAAATAGAAATAATTTTGGAAATCCTAACTGACTTTTACAGGAAAAGTTTTGTCTGATTTCATGTCACACAGTGAAAGAAAAAAGGTTGTGTCTTTTTATAGAGTATGTGAACTTCTGGTTTCAACTGTATAAACTAGTAAAAAAAAATCAAAAGACACTGATTTCTAGTTCGATGCAACTGAACCATAAATAACCAGGCATCCCTTCCTAGTTTTCAAGTATCAAAGCGACAATGAAACTCCTACACACTGTAAATCCCATGAATACATTGGCAAAAATTAAGACAGAGATTTATTTATGAGTTTGCTTGCAGCTTTTGATGGATTCATTCCTCTCCTAAAAACCCTAGCTTATAAATTAGGTTTAGTGTTTATATAAGTAGTGGCACCTTTACACAATGTAAAGTAATGTATGTTTGGAAGTGGTGTATAAAAGTATTGAAAATTTTGACAACTTTACTCTTAAGTCACATATTTAAAAACAAAAAAGTGGCTTTGGGACACTATCTTTTAAATAACATTGAATCCAACGTGCAAATTTGACATCTGCATCTGATTAAGAGGTAAATTTACAAATAATCAAATGCGACTTCAGAATCAAATCTAACATGAAGAATGCTGCTGTCCTGGGATGTTTAGAGTTGTGAAAAAAAAAATTAGGGAAAAAATTGGTATGTCTTCAGCAAGATAAAGGAAAAGTTTTGTTCGTGTTTGTGAGTTGTAAAAGTACTTCGCATCTAGTTGGTGACCCTACACCATCTGCTCGCTCTTATATGTTGTTTTGGGAATTCCATCTGAGGGAGCCTGACTGAGGTTAAGGGAACAGTAAAATAATAGTTTTGACACCACACATCTGGGGATTATTTAAAAAAATAACTGTTTGTGATGAGATTTGACTCAGGATAAGCCCCAGTGATTGTCAGGGAGGCAAATCAAGCCTAAAGCTCTCCTGCCAAATAGAAAACACTCCTGATGTCTGTTTTTGTCATATTATCTGCAGAAGGCCGAAGTTTGTCAACAGGGCTGAAATTGATGTTAAACCGATGCATAGGTGCATCCCTAAATTCAGCATGATTCTAGAATAAATCAAATGATATCAATACCTATTTTCTGCAGCAAAAATAAAAATCCAACACACCCAATATCAACCAGTCTCTTGTTTTGAACTACCAATAAATGTGTGCAACTCATGGAAACTGTCTAAATTGAATAGTATACATAAGAACATCAAAATAACAGAGACAATCGTTTTTTCAAACGTGTGCTATTGAAAAGCATCAAAGTATTTAAATTTGGACAGCCCTTATCTTGAATAAATCTTAATTTCAGATCCAGAGTTATTTTGTTTGGCGCCTTTGGTCTGGTGATTTTTTTAAAGATTAAGAGATTCTTTCTTTTTCTGCATTACTTTTCCCACTTACAATCCAAAGTTATCAAGCAACAACCAGGTTATCCTGCTACATGTATTATTGGCATTGATGCAGGTCCAGATCTCATACAGTTATGTTTTCAGTAAAACATTTCAGGTATTTTCTTACAGGTGTGAAATTCCTCCTTTTTAAGGCCTTTACAGTAAGAATAAAGGTGTGCATCATCAGTTTAATAGACCACAAAGCCTGCAATAACCATAGCAGGAAGCTTCAAGTAACAAAACTCTGACAGTTTACACTTTGGATGCAGACAGCCAATTTTAAATGCATATAATACAGACACTGCCATCGATACATTTACTATATGTTACATTACACTGTTGTCTGCATTGTTTTTCACATCAACCAAATTGGCAATGCAGTCATAGAATTGGCTGTTTATAATGCTAATAATTTGGTTAGCATAAAAGAGTTCCCTAGATACACACACAAGTTCAAAGTAGGTATACACAACATCACATTCTTTCACAGCCACCCTCATGCTGCATTGCTGCCATCTTTGACAGAACATTTAAGCCATATATGAAGAGGGAATTCCTTACAAAAGTCAATATTTAGAGATGAATCTTTTGCCAGTGTCAAGAAACATTCCTGGCTTAAAAGTAAGCCTCTCAGGGAAGACCAGTGTTGTTAAGTGTCATTACAGAATTTATTCAGGTCTATGTCAGCCTTTATTCACATCACCTCAGATACTGGATTCACCTCCTCCTGAGAAAGCTATAGCCCTTTTAATGAGCAAGCAGCTAGCCATTGAGTCTCTGTGTTACCACCTCTCTGTACATGATAGAGATGTACACAAAGAGAAGCAAAATAACAAAGAAATCGTCCATGAATCCCAGGAGGCCAAAAAGGGCTTCAGGGAGGATGTCCAGCGGGGAGGCCAGGTAGGTGAGTGCTCCGACCAGGCAGAGGAGGATTCGAATCCTGAACATCCAGAAGAGGCCACCAACTGAAAACATCTCCCTGAAGGCATGACGCAGCAGGGTGGGCACATCTCGCAGCCTGTCCATATACTGGGAAAAAGAGAAGAAAAAATATCATAAGAACAAATTAAAAAATAATAATAAATTTGTTCAGAATATGATGCACAATTCAGAATGTAATTTGCATAACCATATCTTTAAACAGCCCTGCCACAGATCAGATTATCAGTATATTTACCGTTTCAGTCAAAGTAAAATTATTGTGGCAGTTTTACTAAAACAGGACATTTCAAAATGCGTTTAAACATGTTAGTCCACCTGAAACTGTTGGAATGAATACCCAGATAATGTGGTTGGAGACTGATTTACCCTTAAGATATTACAAGCTGAACAGCATCAACGCTAATCACAACAGAAGTAAACATAGCTATGCAAAATAAACAGAGCTATAAATGTGTCCACATTTCCTCCCCTCAACATACTCATAGTTTACTGTTTGATTTTTTTGTAAGCAAGGCCAACAGAAAGAATGTCTACAGAAAATAGGTGAGAGGAAGCATATCGCCACCTACTGTAGCGAATGCAATCATGTTTCCACTTTGATTTCCCCTCTGTGCATGCATACTGGGAGAGTATATATTGTATACACTGGACAGTTATTCATTTAAATAGCCTAACAAAATTCAAACCATTGCTTGACTTTGCTGGACATGTAAACATGTTGAGTGTGATACTATGGGGCAGGCACACTCACACTAGGCTATTACCATGCCCAAGCATGACTGACTCAAAGTTCAGTTTGTGTATGAGAGCTCCATACTGTGGCAAAGTATGGCAGACTTCTCTGACCTATTTTAAACAATCACAGAGTGCCACAGGACTGCACCTGACCAAAATGGCTCAAAATAAGCCAAAAGTCAGTGAAGTTACCGTCATGTTGTCTGTATACACTCCTGATCAAAATCTTAAGACCAGTTGAGGAATTGCAAGAATGTGCATTTTGCACTGCTTTTAGGTTTTAAGTAGAGCTTCAAAATGAAAAGGAGGAAATGGAAATGAGACCCAAAAAAAATTGAGTAAGCAATTTATTGAAAACAACAATTTAACTGCAATAGGCTGTTCATCAGCTGTCAGGTATTCACACTGTCATGACTTCCTGATGGCAAAGGCAAAAAAGCTTTCTGTCTTTGAATGCGGTCTGATTGTTGAGCTGCATAAGCAAGGTCTCTCACAACGCGCCATTGATGCTGAGGTTGGACGCAGTAAGACAGTCATTTTGAATTTCTTAAAAGATCCTGAGGGTTATGGTTCAAAAAAGTCAAGTGGTAGATCCAAATAACTTCAACCGGCGCTGAGCCAGAAGATCCGATTGGCTGTCCGTCAAGACACAGGATGATCCTCGACCCAAATTAAGGCCGTTACTGGTGCCGACTACAGCCCAATAATCATCAGACCGCATCTGCAAGGGAAGGGCTTAAAAAACTAAAAACATCTTCAACGCCTCATCTCCTTCAACGCCACAAAATTGCACGTTTGGACTTTGCAAGGGAGCACCAAACATGGGACACTGAAAGGTGAAAGAAAGCTTTATTCTCTGATGATGCCCTTTGTGAAGCCAACTTCACCACTTTGAGCAACGTTCCCACCAGCCTCCTGGAAACACTTGCATGAAGCATACAGAAACGAATTTTTGAAGTGATCGACAAGAACAGTGGAGCTACTCATTACCAAGTTCTTTTTTGAAACTTTTATTTCTATTTTTGGGGGTATTTTCAATTTTTTTTTTTTTCAAGCTATGGTCTTAAACTTTTGATCAGCTGACGAACAGCCTATTTCAGTTTAATTGCTGTTTTCAATAAATTGCTCACTCAATCTTTTTTTTTGTCTCACCCATTTCTTCTTTTTGCATTTTGAAGCTCTTCCTATAGCCTACTTAAGATCCAACAGTGCAAAAGGTAAATTCTTGCAATTTTTTAACTGGTCTTAAGATTTCGATCAGGAGTGTATTTCTCCACTGTGCTGACAATAGGACTGCGCATCTTGTTAACTATGTGTGTGATATTATGATGTGAGATGACGTTGGCCCAGTTGTACAGTTTCTTTTGTTCTACTATTTACTTGGCTACCTTTGAATAACATCCCCTTTTTTGTCAGAATGCATGTAATATTTCTTCCAACTTTTAAATAAAGTATTCACATTAGGGCTGTCGCGGTATACCAGTATTGACGATAACCGTGGTATTAAAAAATAAAATTTCAATATCATGTTAAAAATGTGCATATGATAATATCGTGTAAATGATCCAGTGCCACTCCAACGCCATCACGAGCCCTGAACATTTTTAATAAGCCCATCAATGTAACAGATCTTCAACTCCTGCTGTCCTCCACCCTCTGTGCCCCTCTTCTGAAACTGTCTAGCCTCACTTCAGCGCTCTCTTTCTCTCTCTCTCTCTCCATGTGTGCCCCCGGCATATGCACACTGTGAGTCCAGCAAGACGTTTAAAGATCACAAGTTTTCTTTTTCCTCGTTCACAAAGCTCTTAACGGACAGTATGTAGAGATAGAGACCTGCGTGGGACAGCTAACACCCTACCTGCCCATTCCCCCTGATTTCCTGATCATTAACACCTGCTGGTGCGGTGTGTGCCATCCCTCTCTCTCACCGCACAACATGCGTGTCCAATTCCTCCTAAATTCTGACCATCCATGTAATGCACAGAATGACAGAAGCTGTGTTCAGGTTAAGAAATTATAATAGTGCGTTCACTTAAGCACTGCCCTTTGCAAGTAAGGTTTTTTCATTGTTCTAAAGCAAGTCTTCTCACTGAATGAAACACGAAAAAAAGTCTCACATCCTCGTCAGCTATAATGCTCCAAAAACATCGGCAGCTGGCAGCCTGGACTAATTAACTGGACAATATTGATAAGAGTAACATCAGGGTGATATTTACAGACTACATCCTTTATTTTTTAAGCCGTAGGTGGAATTATTTTCCTGATCATTGTTCGTGAGTGCCAAAGAGTGCAGCGCTCCGTCAGCTCTCTCTGAGAGGTCGTTTTTACTCTGTTTACCCCTTTCTATCCCTGTCCTTGTCCGTAAATTAAACGCTTTATGAAAAGAGGCCAATTTTTATGGATAGAAGAAATTTCCCCTCAAATAACAGAATGTTGGCTCAGAGTCTCTGTGCCAGTGTCCATTCCTGTGCGTCATGTCGCGCATCAGAGCAGTGGAGACACTGATACTGTCTGCAGCACTATGAGGAGTGTTAATGCTTCTGTGCGCATTTATAGACTGTGCCTTGTTTACTAACTTAAACAGTTTTAGTGCAAAAATTAAATTCAGACCTGATCCCAACGCAGCCATCTAACTCAGTTCTTTTAGTGGAGCTAACAGGATAATTCTGGTTAAAAACTGCTGCAGGTGCTCTTGAAATATATCTGTAATTAATAATTTCCTAATGTGTTTATAACCCTACGTTTCTGACACTGTTTGGCATTATGATAATGTAAATCCTGTGTGGTGGAGAGTTTATCAGTCAGAGCGAGAGCCATGGGGGGCTTGTGGGGTCTATGCCCCTAATGTTTTCTCAGAAGCCCAGAATCTTTACCTCTGGTGAAAGTGCATTATCTCTGATAACTGATAAATGTAAAAAGAACTATCTTGGATTTTAATAACAGATTGACCCTGCTGATCACAACATGGAAATTTCATTCTTGTTGCCAAACAGAAAAAACCCAAATCAGATGTTTTTTTTTTTTTTACTTTGAAAAGCTTAAAAGCACATGCTACAGAATAAATAAAAACCCTACATTAATATTTCTGCATTTTTTAAGAAATATGACCCTCCACAATGACACAACAGCTGCAGTACTTCCTTAGACAGGTATTTTGAGTGTATTTCATCTGCCAAAAGAGAGAACACAACATAAATAAAGTTAAAGATAAATTTGATTAATTGTCCCATTATTATTTATATTTTTATCGATATTGTGATAATATTGTTATTGTGACATTTTTTGCCCACAATAATCGTGAAGTGAAAATCTGATATTGTGACAGCCCTAATTCACATTTTAAGTATTCTTTCAGTGGAAAATGACAACTAGTCAAGAAACCAACAATTCATCATGTTTGAAATCCCTCAAACTGTCTCTGTCTTTGGTTTGGTTATCTCAGTGGCAACACTCCAGGTTGAATAAAGGTTAAGTAAAAATAACAAGAATGCTTTACGTTGAAGTTGCAAGAAATGTTGCATACAGTTAACTAAGTAAAACCTATTAATAGCAGAACCAGAAAAAGCAGCATCTAGTTTTATCCAGAGATGTAAAGGTAAATGCATCTAACATAAGTTTTGGATAAATTATGTCTGAGTCTGAACACAGAGTACCCTATGTGTCTGTAGTGTACTCACAGATCTTGGCTGGCCTGAGAACCTGCGGTTGTAATCATTGATGTCTCTTAATATCAGCAGGGGTTCAGCCTCGCCATCCTGGACCCTCTGAGGAGCAGCGTGCTCATGAAATAGTGGGAAGAGCAATGTAACCTGGGCAAAAAAAAGAAAAAACATACCAATACCAAACAAAAAATGTATGCATACTTCTTAAGGAATTACATTTTCTAAAGAGGGAAAAAGATACTTCAGTAATCAAGATACAACCAGATGTCTGACTTTAGACTGTCATTTACAAAAATATTATTCTTACTGTGATTATGATTTTGACAATTACCTACACTAAACAATTCTATATATCTGGCAGTATATTGTTCAGTTGCATTGTATCCATAGATGTTGAAAGTCTTACCATTTGTCTGCAGATGGGGCAGTTTATAGCACCCAGCCAAGTGCCGTACCTCCAGTAGGCTATAATGCAAGAGCCTGTGTGGGAAACAGCACAAAACTTAGCATAATTAGACACATAGGAATCAATAGCTCCTGTTTCTTCTCAAGTTGTGTTTTGATTCATCACATCATCTTTTCAACTGAATCAAAGCTCTGCCAATATTTGCTAATGCTCTGACAACATCCTCGAGAGGTGACAATCACTTCTTCACAAACAAACTGAGTACAATGTCTTCCAGCCTTGAAAAGCATCCTCACTTTATTTCTTCTTTGATTGATAAAGTAACAGTCTGCTCTGTGTATAAATCCTCTTCAAAATTCTTACCACAGAAAAGGTGCCCACAGTTTGTTTCCACCGGCAGAACAGCCTGCTGTAAACACACAGGGCAAGACATGTCTGTGTAATACTGCTGCCTGGCCTCCGCCTGACTGTTTTCATCCTGATGGAGAAACAGAGTACACAAAACAAAGACACACATTAGGTGTAATATAAGAGTAACCAAGGTCAATTTTAAATATATCTCTTGACTTAAATAATATTTGAACTATTGAATCCAGCTTTAGCACTGCTCAGTATTACAGCGTACTACCTTAAATCCTGCCATAAGAAAAAAATATTAAAGGCTGTGTTTTAGTTCCTGGTTCTTCAAAGGAAATAATCTTATAATTACCTGTGATGTTTAGCAATAAAAACATTTCATTTGACTTTTAAAGCATGCCGCTTCTATCCAAGGCATTCACAGATAAAACAAAGGTTTATCCTTTTGTAAACACAGATTAATATGAACAGCCTACTTCTTGCTGTAAATGCGTACCAGGAAATATTGCTTTCGGTTCATCTAATTTACAAAATCAAATACTATATTCCCACATCTAACTGTAAACAATTTGACCAAAACAATTGTTTTGACATTTTAATAATTATATTTCATTGATAAAAAGCCAAGTCATAAGTGTCAAAATACCTGCTCTGTTTGGAGCTGTTGTCGAACGGCTCGAACATGCTCCTGATTCTCAGGATGGATGTTCTGCTCTTCTTGTCTGAGGGGTCAAAAATCAGGCATTTGTGATTCTTGTGTAACAGTCCAGCAGCACATAAGCAAACTGTGTCAATCATCTGCAATTCATTTAAAAAGTGAAAGCCAAACCCAAAGCAGTCGTTTATTCTCCTTCAACAATCAACAGTGTATGCTAAAGCCATATTAACATAAAAAAGGCAATGCAAAACATTAAAAACAGAAGCTGACTACAGAGTACAGCAAAGCTACAGAAAGACTGCCATTTCAGACTAACAAAAAAATGTCTGTATGAGACCATGGAGGAGACTGGGTGAGAGCAAGCTTTAATGCTCTTAGAGTTTAATGTCAGAATATTAAAAAATTACCATTGTCACTACTTTATAATTGTCAAATATCATCCTGGCATTGCCACCTACCTGCAGAGCAGAGTGAGAAGGCCTGCAAGAAAGGTGACGCTAACAACTACAACAAATAAGACTTGGTTGCTGACACCCTCAATGAGGGTGTCCTCATCTTGGATCAGGTAGTCTCCACATTGACCGTCCTCCATCACCCACACTCATAGCCTACAACACTGGAAAAACAAGAGAGAAAAAGTTCAGCAATTCATGGGAAAAAAAGCTCTGATGTCTCTATAAACAGACAAAGAAAAACACAGTACTTTCATTTAAAAAATTAGGGCTGTCAAGATTAATCAGGTTAATTATGATTAATTAAGGTTCACAATTAATGCATTCATTTTTCAAATGCATACTTTATTATCCCTTTTAACACACTTTTGTTAAAGCCCTAACCATTTCCCTGCAGCCACAGTGATGTGAAATAAGCACGTCACTGCTCCTTTATGTCTCATTTAAAAAAAAAAAAAAAAAAAAAAAAACTTGGACAGCTCAGTGGACAAATCAGAAGCCATCTGAACTAGGGGTGCACCAATCGATCGGTGCTGATTTCCTTACTTTTGGGGGGTCTGCAATCAGCCGATACTTGCATATGAAACCGATCTTATCCACCGATCTTATCTACCTCTACCTACTAAAATGTGAAAAACTAAAGGAACTGATATAATTTAGTAGTTTGGACAGCGATGCTCTAAACTTTCATTTATATTTGAGAGAACTACCTCATGTGCAGTTAAAACAACATGTTTGCATTGTTTCACAGGTATTGTTCAATGTTTTTCAATAAAATAAGATTGGAACATTGAAGGTGTATGCTGTCAGTTATCAAAAAAAGACACGGTATCAGCCAACACCAGGTCAGGCAGGTCAGGCTTTTTAAAGATGTGATTGGCCAAAAAATTGCAATCGGTGCACCCCTAATCTGAACCTTTTTTATGTTCTCCTATTTCACTGAAGTTTATGTTAAAATATTTTATCTACCTCTAAAGTAGGTCTATATCTAAATAGGAAGTCCATTACCCTAAGTTTAAGACTGCAGAAAAATCCCAAATAACTCAAGAACGGTTACCGTGCGTCGAAGCCCTTGAATAGACAGCAGATCTGGGAACTTACTTAGCTTTGCTTGACTCTTAACATTCGTCCAAAATCAGATTGAAATCCTTGATATGAGAATCACAAACTATGTCAGAAGTCGTTGTTGCTTACTGCCCTACCAAAACCAACATTCATAGTCTGACACAAGCTTAAGGAGCTTCTGTCCACCCTGCTAGCTACATCGACGAAGAGTAGCTTTATTGCTCGTTTCGTTTTGAACGATGTTAACGATGACGACGCTGTGTCTTTGTAGCTAACGTTTGAGTTACAATGGTTATTAGACCAGAAAGCTCATCTAAAGCCGACTTTAGCTGGAACATAATCGCTCGTGTCTAATTCATAAACCCCCTTAGAGAGTGAAGGCATTTGTTTGGCTTCTACAGAAGCCGAGAAGTCACAGGGTGACACATGAGCACAATTACCACTAAGCTACTCAAGCCTTCGTACCATTATAAATACACAGCCGCACATTAGGGAACGAAGTCGTTACTTGACGCATGACCTCACCTACCAACAAGACGTCCACTCCTATCACTAAAGGCTTCACTTGTCAACTCCATTCACCGTCTCAAGTCTGGAGACATTTCCTTTCCAACATGTCAGATTCAAAGTCCGAGCCACAGAAGGATGTCCCGGAGTGAATGCAGCATCGTCGCTAAGTCACGTCATGCTTTTTTTTTCATCAGCTGAAATTTCTAACGTCGCTGTTTCAGGTTGTTGCCCCTTCCTCTTCTGCTTTTTATTTTTCTTCGTTTTGTTCAGTATGAAGGCTTGAATTGCAATACTTTTAGGTTGAATGTTGCCCCCTACTGTTCAGGAGTAATAAAGTTTCGCAATAAACGTAAAATACTGCTTCGTTGTGTTCCACACTCATACCATTAGGTGGCAGTACTGAACAGTATACTGAGCTGTGAACACCTACGAACACAAGAAGAAGTAACGAGCATCAGTAAATATTTTTCTGCTAGCTTGATCGTCCTAACTAAACACTGTACAACTTTTCCACGACACGTTATAATTGGGGCAAAATGCCTCGGTATGCTCAGATAGTGATGGGCCCGGCGGGAAGCGGGAAGGTAGGATTGTCTGTTATTTTGTTTTAAGTGTAGAAATGCATTATTATGCTATTCGGCTAATGTTGTATGCTAAAGCATGAGGTTGTCAGGTTGTTTCCACATCGGCCTGGTTAAAGTTATGGCTCCCTATTCGTGTATTGTTTAAGTTCTTTTTTTTTAATTTCAGAGTACCTACTGCTCCACCATGATCCAGCATTCAGAGGCTATAAACCGCTCCGTTCAGGTGGTCAACCTGGACCCAGCAGCTGAGCACTTTGACTACCCTGTCATGGCAGGTAAATAAACATATTTGCACTTCCGAATCGTGGGATATGGGTGAAAAGTAACCGAGTGCATGTGAAGTAGCACATTGCAGGAGAATGATTTCACTTTTACTCCCAAAACAACATTTTACTAACATTAAGTTTCACCTTATATTAAACAACCTGGCTGGAGAGTTATTCTCTCATGTTGTTGTTGCACATTCAGACTTGACAGACATTTGACTCTGTTTTCCCATGATAACACCTCAAATTCAGTTGTTTCCCCAAGATTCCAACTAGTTTATCTCCTTTATTTGGATAATAAAGCTGTTTTTCGTATGCTAATGATGTAACTTCATAAGATATCTTTAGAAAATTACCAAAATGTACAAATTACTGGAAAATAGAGCCAAATATATATATATATATATATATATATATATGTCCTCCCATTGCTTCTGTTATGATGTGCTTTTAAAAATGTTTTTTTTGTCCTTTCTCTTTTCAGTCACATTTTTAACCTGTTTAGGTTCCAAATTGTAGCCTGTTGTTGAAATTTAGGTCACAGTTTCTCATTAATGAAAATGTTACAATCTGAATGTTGACCTTATTATTAGAGTGCAGCCGCCTGACTCTGTGCCAGAGAAGAAACAAAGTCTGTTTTCTGGCTCAAATCTCTGTAATGTTCCTTTAAATGATGATCCACAGACCACTGTGGCTGATAGATTTGGCAAAATTACCTTACAATGAATAATAAAAAACAGTATTTAACTGAATTTTAACTTTCAATAAAGGCAGTGACGTCAGCTAACAACAGACAGTACTGAGTCATGACATCATGAGTCCGCATATTGGCCCCGCCCACATGAAACCATGCCTGGAAAGAGGTGAAAAACTTTCTAACGATCTAAAGCCAGAATTCAGTCACATGTAGATCTCAGGGTTTTCATACGATTACAGCAACTATATTCCAACATATCTAGTGTGATAAGACAGGTATTTTGGATTTCACTTTGCAGAGTCTTTAAGGAGGTTGTCATGGATCCTGATGTTAGACCAGTTGAGAAATTGGGGTTTATAAAAAGCACACATGCTCACAGTAAACACAACAATACAGATATAATTCAATGTAACACATAGAATAAAGAAAACAAGAAAAGTACATGATTTTTGTTTTTCATCAGTTGTGAATGCATGTTATGTATATTTTGGATGACACAGATTCCTCATGTCTTTCTTTCTTCAGCCAAAGAGATTAATGAACAAAGATAATATGCAAGCATCATAAATGTTCTTAAACACATGCTTGTATTTGATTATATTAAAAAGGTGTTATTCTTTTTCCTAAGACAGTCTTGTGTTTTTTGTATCCAAAGATATCCGTGAGCTGATCCAGGTGGATGATGTGATGGAAGATGAGTCTCTCAGATTTGGCCCTAATGGTGGTTTGGTGTTTTGCATGGAGTATTTTGCTAACAACTTTGACTGGCTGGAGGAGAGCCTGGGGCATGTAGAAGATGACTACATACTGTTTGATTGTCCAGGTAATCATCCTGCTAAAGGCTGTTTAGGATGGATTTAACTATTTCTGTTGGCAATGCCCCAATAATGTTGAGGAATTAAATGATGTCACTTCTGTTCTTGGAACATGTATTTTTATCACCTTTTAGGCTACTGATCTCCATGACAAAACAAGAGAAAGAAAATTAGATTTGCTATGTTTTTATTACAGGGTTATGATTATAAATTGCTAACACTATTCCAGTTTAGGTTAGGTTGTCTTTGCCTTTTTGGCCATTTTCAAAAATGCCTAATTTTTGCAGGTCAGATTGAACTTTACACACACCTTCCTGTGATGAGGCAGCTGGTGGAACAGCTCCAGCAGTGGGAGTTTAGGGTGTGCGGGGTTTTTCTGGTGGACTCTCAGTTCATGGTTGAGTCTTTTAAGGTAACAGCCAAGTTGTGTCTTATCTCATTGAGTTTCATTTCAGCTCTGTCCTGTTAAATCTATTAACAGTATCTTATCTGAGTCCCTCTTTCCTCTTTTCACTGCAGTTCATCTCAGGAGTCATGGCTGCCCTGAGTGCCATGGTGTCATTAGAGATTCCTCAAGTCAACATAATGACAAAAATGGATTTGCTTAGTCCAAAAGCTAAGAAGGAAATAGAAAAGTGAGTGTCCTGTCTATGATGCACACATTATATGAAACCTGTTGCAACATTCCCCTGTCACCAATTTAGAAAAGGTCCAGAAAATGAATTCCTCTCCATGAGTTGGTTTCTCCTTACAATCTGAAGTCACGATATTTATTATTTAATTGATTGTCTGTTTGTACTTAATTTACACATCATGCACTAAATGCTGCAGTGTTCCAACAAATCGATTCATTGAAAGCATTACAAATTTGCGTGTTTTGTTTGCAGGTCAGTGTTATGTAGTATGTTCTGTTTTCCCTCCCAGGCTTTGCAAATAAAATCAGCTACAAAAAAGGTTAATTTCCTGAAACTTAACTCAATATCTTTTCAATAATCCTGTGACCAGAAATAATCAACATTAATGGGAGAAACTTTCCTAATCAGAACATCCCTTGAAGTTATAAATTGGACAGTACTTTGGCGCAGAGCCAAGCAGCTGAGCGCTGATCAGATCCATTTTTTCTTTAGTCTGAGAGGATCATGTTTCTCGTGAGGGGTGTGACTTTGGCTCATTGAGCCGACACATCCACACCATCCTAGAGCTGATTTTACTACCCCATTTTCCATGATTTTGAAGCTTGATTTTATAAACTTAGAGATGTTTTTATGACTGAAATTTGGACTGGGGTTCATAATAACACAGCGGCCTGTCATAAAACAAACCTAAAATAGCGAAATAAATAAAATATATCTTAACAGTGACTTTTATTCCTTCAAATGTTAGAAATTAAGAATGATTTTCTTCTGGAATCACTGATTGGCTTTTTCTTTTATCAGGTACCTTGACCCAGACATGTACTCCATGATGGAAGATAACTCCGATACCATCAGAAGCAAAACGTTCAAGAAGTTAACTAAAGCCATTTGTGAACTTGTAAGTAAAGCCTACAAACTTACACTTGGTTTAAATTTTATTCTGGATTATACATTTTTTTTTACAGCCTCTCCTTCAATTTGATCTAGATTGATGACTACAGTATGGTCAGATTCCTGCCTTTTGATCGCACAGATGAGGAGGGTATTAACATAGTCCTGCAGCATATTGACCTCTCCATACAGTATGGAGAGGACCTGGAGGTCAAGGAGCCAAAGGTGAAGATAAATTGAAATTAATTTAAATTTAGCAGTTTACATAATATGTGTATTTATCTTTGCTGTAATATATCTTTTATCGTTCTTCAGGAGTTGGATGAAGAGTTGGCTAACTTAAACTATGATGAAGCTTTTCAAGGCTGTGGGGACAGCTGATGATTAAACCACTTCAGGAATTCTGCAGAAAAGTGACTGGCTGCAAGGACGTGAGAAAGGGACATGCAGGGAACAAAACAGACCCTGAAGATCTTGTGTTTATTTGTTCAGAAGTTTTTATTTATGTGTGCCGTGATGCTGAGTCCTGAGATTCGGCTTTAACCCATGCACACCCATTATGTCTTTACTCATATCCGGACTTTAAACATTTGTTGGTAAGAAGAAATATTTGTGCTTTATTTTTTAATAAAATATTACCCCAAGCTGAACAGGTTTGCCTGTGTGAATAAAAACAGTATGTTGGCGCCCCCGTGTGGCAGCTACGCAACAGAACATTTAGCCACTTCCTGTAAAGCTGAAGGGTGGGACAAGCGGAAGCAGGGTCCTGTGGCGTTAATATTTTTCTCCGGCTGAGCAGTTGGATTGATATTTATCACTCAGCATGCCGGTAAGTAAATTTAACATGGGTATTAAACAAACTAAGGGTATTTGCGCCTTTTAGAGGCAAAACCCTGCATAAAAACTCAACTGTGACATAGCGGCCTTCGGGCTAAAGCTAGCAATGATGACGAGTCTAGTTAGCATTCTTGGCTAGCTTTTATTAGCGTTTTGTCGTAATTCGGTGATACTTAGATTACTAAACACAATAAAGTAGCCCCAAGTCTACGATAACATACTTTTAATGTACATAAATAAATGCTACATTATGCGGAGACAACACAAGCTTTGCAACATTAATGACGGTAGCAGAGCTGTCATTGATGCCAACTGACGGATCTGTATCCAGCAAATTCTGCTTGTTATGTGGTATGTGACAGCAACTTTTGTCCTTTCCTAAGGCCTATCACTCAACCCTGATGATCCCTGAAACCAGGCTGGTTGGGAATATGGCTTTACTTCCCTTGAAAACCCAGTTCAAGGGGCCAGCCAGAGGAGACGGTAAGGCTGCATGGTTCTTAGAACCAGTGTAAAAAGGATAGAAACCCAATTAATCCCAAACCAAACATGTGATGTTAAGTTGAAAATGGTTTTGATAGTTCATGCAGGATCTATACCTTGTTAAGACACGTTGCTCATTTCCTGATGAGTTAGTATCATTTCCATATATGGCATTGAGAGTGCACACTATGCTTCAGCTTCTCCATTTATGCGTGTTATACTGTTCACAACTTTTTCAGTGCATGCAAAGCAAGATAGTCAGGGTCTTTCTGATTAAGTGAGACCCTTTCTGTGCTGCTGTTTTGCACATGCAATGACTCAGAGAAGAGAAGATGTAATGAAGTGTTGCAAAGTGGGATCACATTTTATTAGAAATGTCAGAGTCATTTTTAAAGGGGTATTTCAGTATTTTTGAAGTTGGGTTGTCAGGGGTACTTCGCAAAACTAGTGCGGGTTAGTATCCTGCAGTGATATCAGAAAGCATTGCCCCTTCAAAAAGGACCTGCTAAAAGAAACTAGGATGTGCGGTGTAGCAGATGGGTATAGTTTCACGATGTAATTTAGCGAGTTTAAGGTAAAGATGAGCCAGCTAACAATGCTGGCTCAACTGCACACTATAAAATGTTTGGAGTGTTTTATTTTTACCCAGAAAACCTCTGTGTTTTCAAAGCAATGTGAGCATCAGCTACTTGCTAAGTGTTCTTCTGCCTTATCTTATCTAAACAGCTGTATGTGCCAAACCCAGAGGGTTTCTGGGTAAATAATAAAGCCTCAAACATTTTCATTACACTGTACAATTCAGTCCACGTTGTGTTTTTGGGCACATTTGACCCTAAACTAGCTGATTTATGCAGCGAAACTGTACCCATCTGCTACACTGTATAGCTTAGCATCTCCAAACATATCCTGTTTAAGGGACAATATTCACTGAAATCTCTGGAGGCTAGTGCCACTACTAATGCCAGGTACCTTAAACAGCCCAGCTTCAACTACTTCCTTTAAGCTATTAAGTATGTGCCTTTAAAGGAGTCATGTATTGATTAACATATTTTTTAATACCCTGTCCTTCATTTCAGGTGTAGAGTCAGACATTATTGATGAGGCTATCTACTACTTCAAAGCCAATGTTTTCTTTAAGAACTATGAAATCAAGGTAAGAAATTAACTGTCGTCTCCTCTGACAAATTCACTGACCCATTAACGTAGTGTAAAAAAAACAAGTAAACATATGTCCGTATGCATATGAGGTTTTCTTGTAAAAGTTATAGTATGACATAAATTGCAGAGGTGGAGAAAGTGCAAGATTGTCATACTCATGAAAACGTACAGTTACTTTGGTTAAAATTGACTTGAGTAGAAGTAAAAGTACTGTTCTGTAAGTCTACTCAAGTAAAAAGTAGATCATTCAGAGTTTACTGAGTAGCTACTTTTATAGTGAAATATGATCTTCCCTTAATGTGTTATAACAACAGAATATGAATCTCCAACCAGGTGTGACTTAACCCAAAGTAAAATGTAACAGCTGTTTTGGGTTAAAATGTAGAATCAATCTTTCTTTATTGACCATTGTTAACAGAAAGCATGGACCTCCTTTTTTTGTTTTTTGTTTCTAAATTCAGGACTTAATTCTTTTTAAAATGTAGTGAAGCACAATCCTTTGCCCAAAAATAAATGCATAAATAAAAGTATTGATTTTAAAAACAGTTCAAAAAAGTACAAGTACACGAAATAGCCTTTTAATTACAGTGATGTGATAAAATGTAATTGGTTACTTTTCACCCCTTATAAAATGATCAGTCTTTTTATAGTGTGTATGTTCCTCTTTTAGCTCTCTCTCTTCTCTGTCTCTTCCTTCTGTATGGTCTAAAGCAGCCATATTTTGTTCTTTCACATGCCCAAGCATGTTTTCTCAAGTTCCCTTCAGCTATGCATAGTTACTCAGGATTTTCAGCCACGCAACCTTTTACTGCACCAAACAGGCACATTACACAATATGTTAGCACATACTAACAAAACACCTGTAATTATTTGTTTCAGCCTAATTTCACCAGATAATCTGTATGTTTCTGTTTCTTCCAGAATGAGGCAGACAGGACGCTGATTTATGTCACACTGTACATCTCTGAATGCCTAAAGAAGCTACAGAAGGTAGATTGCAGATTTATTGATGTGCATATTACTGTATATTGGCTTCATGCAAATCTTAATGTTTACAGAAGTAATTGTGTGCCTCCTGTGATGACTGATAACCTTCAAGTTCTTACAGATGATTAGGAGAATGTTAGTTTCCCTCACAGAACAGAAGACGACATTTGTTGTCATCATTTGATGGGAACATTTGCAGATAATTGTTGTGTTTTTTGCTCTTTACAGTGCAGCTGTAGGAGCCAAGGAGAGAAGGAGATGTACACTCTTGGCATCACTAACTTTCCCATTCCTGGAGAACCAGGATTCCCTCTTAATGCAATGTACAGTAAACCAGCAAACAAGCAGGAGGAAGGTAAGGGTCAACACTATTAACCAGGGCCAGTATCCATTTCTGCATCTAAAGAGGTTCACCAAGACTATAAAGAAAAATGAGTCAAACGAGGTCTTACTTTGTTGGACATGAACAGCATTTTTACAGTCTTTAGCTGTGAAAAATTGAGGACCTGTATCCCCAGTCTGTATTCTGAATTACTGCCAGTGTCCTTGTTCCCTTCTTGTATTTCATGCAGTTTCTTGGCTGAAGTAAGATGAAGTAAAAATAGCTATGATGATCAGAGTGCTGTTGGCCCTTGTAGTTGGAAACGCTGTTTCAAGCCTCTGTTTTGTACTTGAACAGTATCGGGACATTTATGATGCAGTAATTTAGTCTCTTTTATAATTTCATCAGTTGAAAGGAAATCTCTAAAAATGCTACAGTTTCAATTTTAGCATTCAGATGAATTGTATGATATTGTTTGGTCTTTATGAGTGTATTAATTTCATTTAATCAGAGCCTTAATTGGCAAAGTACCACCATAAATAACTTTAATTGAATCGGTCCCAGCATGTTCTAGTAATGGACTAGTGCTAAAGGTAAACACTTCACTCCGAAAACCGATTCTACGGTTCTGTGCAACTTCTCGCATTTGCCTCTTTGGGTCAATTTAAAACCATAAAAAAGTGTTCGGCATTTGAATTTAATGGTATTTGACTATTTTGTGCCCAGTTTTTGTAGTATCCTGTTAGTGCATATTTTTCTACAGTTATTTTACTTTAAATAATTGAAAATGAAAGCATGCCCTAAAATGATGATAAATTCTTTCAAGTTTATATAAAGGTTAAATGAATGAATGAATTTGATGTTTTATGGACAGTGGTGTAGTCTCTGTGTAGAGATGTTTTGCTAGGACTAAGAAATAGAATGATACAGTTGTTGATTATGTGATAAGCTTTGAAGCTAAAACTAGTCTCACTTTTTCCAGAAACTATGAGGGCATACCTGCAGCAGATCCGCCAGGAGACTGGATTGAGGCTATGTGACCGTGTTTTTGACCCCCAGACAGACAAACCTAGCAAGGTGAGCCCAACATCTCTTTGAATTTACACCGGTATGAGTAATGTTGATTGTTTCCGATGTGGATTCAAAAAATGACAAGCCAGGTACATTGGTTGTACCAGCTCTGCCTACATTTTTTTTATTTACCAAATTAACTACACTTGACATGACTCTAATGTAAAACATGGCATTTTAACAAAGAAAGGGACAACGGAGAAAATTGAATAACAACTTTTTAGCAAGAGTCTCTAACTAGATTTTGTTGATGGAGTTTAAATCTGGCCATCCTACAATCTGGATTGTAGGATGGCCTTTATTTTAACAAAAATACCTAAAGTTTAGAAGCTTCTGGCACCTCTCTAAACACACTTTTGTTTCTTGCAGTGGTGGGTGTGCTTTGTCAAGAAGCAGTTCATGAACAAAAGCCTCTCAGCTCCCGGACAGTGAACACCTCAGGATCCAAAGTTTCTATTCTACACCTGCAACATGGATGGGTGGATTTGTCTTTTTTTCGGGGTGGGAGGGGTTTGCTTTTGTGTTGCAAAGATGATTTTATACTCTTTCAGTTTAAAGATATGTATTCTCCTGTCTGACTGTTGACAGTATTGAGCTGGCGCTTAATTCAATAAAGCAATCAAAGTAATACAAGTTTAACATGAATTTACTTTAAAATTTTACAGAAAGATACATTTGCAATCTTTTTGGCAATTAGAGTTCATCATGATGACTTCATGTACTTGAAGGGGTAGAGAGGCAAATGGTAGGAACAGGATTTCCCTCGATGTAGTCTAGACACTGGACTTCTGAGAAGTTGGACCAGGAACCAATGATATGGCTCGGAGAAGAAAGCTCAGTTTAAGTTCCTGCTTGAACTTCAGCTGAGCTCCATTTCTGTGCACAGTCACTGCAGTTGAAAACCTAATCAAATTTATTCTTTTACTTGGATGTTCAAAATCAACAAATCCTTGAATATGCCTTTGTACATATCATTTTAGCACTGTAAAATGCACTTAAGCATTCAGTATTGATGAAAAGAAGGTCAGTGCAAATTTAAAAATTTTGACCTAGTTTAAAAGATGCAATCAATTCAATACTTTGGTAAAAATGTCAACACTGAGGTTTACTTTTCGCTGGCGTCATGCCAAAACCTGATATTTTCAAAATCACCACTTGTCAGGGAATGAAAAAAAAAAATGCTGTAATTTTCAATTAATTTAATACTGAGTGGTCGTAGTCAGCATCTTTTTAACACTTTTCATGGCTATGGAATCGAGTAAAACCCACAGGCAAATGTAAAGGGTGACCGATAGCACTGATTTATAAGAAAAACATTAAAATAATGACAGAGATACAAAGTTTGGCCTGACAACAGCCATTGGTTTTCAAATTTAGCTTTACCAATAAACCTTCATATGCATTATTTACCAGCTGATAGCTTAAATTAGCATAAAATCCATCTGTTAGGAAGTTTTTCAGTCAGGAAGTCCTTTTGTTACAATCTTTGTCCCAGTAAGAGTGAGATATTAGAAGTTAAATGAAACTACCTGTAAAGCTTCAAATAAAGTCCATCCAAGTTAAGGACCTGTTCCAGACAAAAAAGAGGAAAGAAATCTCTTTGCGCTTTGAGTTGATGTAGTTTTCAGATCCAAACTAAGAAGAAAAAGCAGCAAGACAAAGAAAAACAAATCTGTCCAAGAAATACAGAAGAATGCTTTTATAAATACCATGTAAGAAGACTCTTAAAGATCAGTTGGAGGTTTTGATGCTAGTATGCATCCTCTTGGAGTCTCCTGCTTGATGACCTTGTTAAAGATTTCAATTCAAACCTCAGTGAGTGACAGGAGGGATAAGGACTTTGCTGCTTGTGCTGCCTGGAAAGATTGGAATAAATTTCTGAAATTTTCACAATAACATTTTCATCGTAAGTATTTGAGCCTCAGGACCCACCACAACTCTTTAAAAGAGAAATTGGGACCCAAAACGTCACATAAAGAGTCAGGAAATAATTGTTTTCAAGTGCATCATTACAGAAACATTGAGAAAACATGCATGCCTCATTTTTAACTTAACTTTCTTGCCATCACATGTAAATGTTGGTTATTTTTAAGAGCTATTGTAAAATTCACACATTATCACTGGAAAACCAACTTGTCACCCCAAGGTAGTGAAATGCATAGGTTGAGATTTCAAGAAAACTAAAATTTACTCATTATGTCAAAATGGAGTAAAATAATGATTTATGCCAGCTCAGGGCCTCTGTACATCACTGATATTTGCTGCAACTGTTATGTTCCATGCACATTTGCAACCCACAGAAAGCAGCTCACTTTGGAGTCTGACCCACCAGCTGAGAACCACTGCTTAGAACTACTAAGACCATCCTGATATTTTCTTATCTCTACAGGCCAGCTAGCACTCAGTGATTAGCAGGACTCTCCCCCTTGTTCATCCCCCACAGTGCAGGCAGGCAGTTGGCATAGATGGGCTATCAAAACATGATTGAATTAGTAATTTGTGATTAATTTATCATGACCTGATTCTGTACATAATTGAATATTCTTTATGGTGTAAATGTACAATTTTATTGTCTTTCACATCTTGTCTATACACAAGATGTGTGTGAAAATAAAGGCATGTTTAGTACCAATATCTGTCCCAAATGAAGGCACAGTAATTTGTAGTCTGAAGAAAATAAAAGCTCTGGCTTTCTGTAGTTTTACAGTGAGCTATTTGAAAAGATAACCATGGTGTCAGGTCAGATAAACACAATTCAACACAGCCTCCATCATAAGACGAATGCTTCATCTCTGCCCACGTTCCTCCAGAACAGACACATTCAAAACGGTGAAAGATTAAAGCATGTTCATCAAAAACACATTTATTGATATATTCTTTGGTTTGTCCACAATAGTTTTTCTTCCTGCATGTAGAAAAAGCAGTCAGTTGCAGTCTCTCTGGAGACAAGTTTCCTTTGCTGGCGGTCAAAGTTAAGGCAGTGCAGGGTGATCAGTTTTCCGCTCAGGGAAAAAAAGGAACACTTCCTCTGCTGAGCGTGCAGGGAAAGCAAAGCCGGTGCCTGTTTATTCCTATTTCTTAAGCAACTGCAACACTCCAAACTTGCATAACTAATGAAGTAACTGTAAGGTTGGTTGGCTCAGTGAGGCAGGTTGAAAAGAAAAGAGAGAACTCCATTAGACAATAAGCATCTTTAAATTAGTCACACGCTAAATAAATAGGTAAACAGAACAAACTAAGAATAGGTACAGGGGCATTTATCAGTGGGGATAACTGCTCCTTAAATCTGACAAATATGCACATGACAGAGAAGTAATTAAGAGTATTTTTTATCTTCCTGTGAGAGAAAATGCTGATGCTTGATCGGAAGTAGTTTTCTCATACTGATGGTAGAAAGTGAAAAGTAAACCAGAACCTTTGACAGAGTGAAAGCCTCTGTTCTAGATGGTGTGACTTATGTTCAAAATTCATTTTTAAACTGCAAAATCCAAATAAGGAGAGATAAATGAATTGTACATTTTGTGAGTCTTTTTCCTTGTGAGTGGCAAGCTGATGTTTACGTTGTGCAACATGTTCATCTAGATGGTTGAGTCTTGCCAGTTGTTGAATCCTCTGTGCAGTATCCCACCTGAAACAACATGAACACATCAATTTGATAATTGTTTGCCAAATTAAATTAGCAACAGTGAACTCAGAGATCAAGATCCACTAGTTTGAGGAGTTTGTGAAGTTATATTCTGATAAATCCTGATGTGTGGCTGCACTTACTGTGAAGCGATTCCTTAATCAAATGCCATCTCTTGACTCCTTCTCACACAGCGTGCAACCTTCTTCTTAAACACCCCATTAGGATCTTCCCGCCACTCTTTCTGCAAGATATCAATATTTCACCAACAACTTCAAAAGTGACCAAACATTTTGAAAAAAAGGTCACATGTTAAACTTGGTTTCAAAGCTCAGTTGGAGCTGTTTTTCTCTCACAGGTAAGTATTAGATAGTCTCCTTATAGCCTTTAAAAAGTACCCCCCATCCACAGGAACCCACCTCACTAAACCCATGTTTGTATTTCACTTAAAAATCATAAATCACCCATAAATATGACTTGTAGATTCAGAGTTTGTGTTAATCTAAGGACTCAGGTTCCCATTACAACAAGGACATACATAGTATATCAGTGGTAATATGCAATATCAAAGCAACCCTATCTTAAGTGGCATTTTGGTTACTTACAGCTGCATCCACATTTGCAGGAGAGTCTCCGTTTGGGTCTGCAAGCATGGAGATGACACTGATCATGATGGTCTCCACTGTGTGGATTGGCAGCCAGCGCTCCTCAGGCTTCTCGTAGCCATACTTGTCCTCTCCAGGTTCGTGCAGGATGGAGATGCAGACGTCACCATTTTTTGCCACTGGCAAGAGGCAAAGAGAGAAACATAAAATAAAATAAAATGTTTCCAATAAATCAGAGGACTGAGTACTATACTGCATCTCTTTTAGAAAATTAGATCAGCTAATATAATATTGTGAGTTGTGCTTCCACTACTGTGGCACAATTAAGCACAATTTCTTTGTTATCCATGTGGAAAAAAATGCTCTGAACACATTGCAAAAATGTCAAATTACCACAAGAAATGTGAAATCAAGAAGTGTAAAATTTCCTACTTGGATAGATATCTGACTATTCCGTTTTGATACAGTCAGATGAAGTTAAAGCTATTACTGGCATTTAGATAAACAGGAGGCAATTTGTAGCATGCCCAAGCAAGCTTGAGACTCAAAGTCCAGTTTCAGAGCGAGAGCCCAGTGCCATGCTCAGGCACAGTACTCTACCCAAGTCTTAGCATGGATGAAGGAGTGGGCTTAGGCATGTTATGACAACCCTCTATTCACAAGAGTTGTGCAGCAGGGCTATGACGCTACGATACATTAATTCCTTTTAACTGACCTAAATGATTCAAACTAAGCTACAGTGAGTAAAGTTCCTGTCATTTTGTCTGTGTTTTCTCCATTGTGCTGACTCTGTGAAACTTGTAGACTATGTGTATCATATTACTAAATGATGACGTACCCCTGCTCAGGCCTTGTTGGGCTTGGAGCAGTGTGAGTTCAGGCCAGCAGGGGAATTGTAAAGGGGGGAACAAATGTGCTTCAGCATGGTATGGGGCATTGGCCCAAGTGTGAGTGGTAAAAACACTTTTGGAATTTATTTCACGGGGCACTTTCCAAACAGGTTTTTTTAAACAAGAAGATGGGCAGATAGACATAAAAACTGTAATTACATAATCACGTAAAAGGCTGCCATTATGTTTGTGTTAGATAATACTTCAAATGTTTACAAAATGCCTGCAGAAAGGCCTTTAAGTTTACAATGGTGCCACCATTGTTCTTTGTGGACGTACCTTTATTTTCAAAAGGAAAATCTTTCATTTTTGGAAATTATTGAGTTATTTTGAAAGCACTACTGAAAAAACTTCCGGTGTTGTTTTTTTTTTAATGGGACTTGGTATCTGTATGTTCAGAGTTGAGAAAAAAAAAACACCAAAACCAAGAAGGTAAACTCAGGATACCATTTCTGTATTATATCGAGGGTGCAAATTTTAAAGCTGTCCAGCAATTATGCACAATATTACCTAATTATGCAGCCCTAGTATTTATTTTATTTATTAATCTTCACATCCTATCAAATATTAAACAATGTTATCCCATATCTGATATCTTTCTCACAAACGGCGCAGGCCTTGAGCTACAGCTGAGACTGACAGTCTTGTCAAGTTATTTCAAATAACTGCTGTAGAGACTAATTTGTCTGTATTATCAGAATGTTGATGCAAATCTTTAACCTGCTCCCCAGTTTCTGAAGCTTATTTCCTTTTAAGTTATTGATTAAGAGCAACTGATCTTATCATTTAAAAAAAATTGTTACTTTTTGGATCGGTAAAGTGATATTTCCCGAATCTTACAACCTGATTTACACAAGTTTCTCAATCCATTACCAAAAAGAAAAACATTTCTCCTATCTTGCTTTGATACAAAGTAATTGCAAAAGCCTGGGGAGTTGGTTCTTACCGTTTGGATGCCATATCTCTGTGATGAACTTCATCTTAGGTGGCCTCAGAGGATAGTCACGTGGGAAGGTGAGAGCTGCTTTGAAGAAACCTCCTTCACTACAAATGACAGCAAAGATGGTTTAGATATTAACTTTAGATTATGTGTGAATACAACTTCAAATGCTTGGAAGAGAAAAATGCATTCATGGGCAAATACACTCACAATAATGTGTCCTGTGGCCCAATAACGACCACCTCCCACTGATAGATGTCATCATCGTCTACAAGACCCGCAGAAAAGCCTTCCACTGGGTTCTTGTTCAGCTCTGAAAACAAAAAAGGGACAATAGCTTACACAAAACCAGATTTATTAATGAAATGTACAATATGTTTACAAGGGGAGTATGTTCATTAAAATAGCTGTCGAAACAGGTGATGTACGTACATAACAAGTGACCTAAATTTCAGAAAGACTAAGATTAACGATGACAATGGAAACCCCAGTTGGCGTGTGAAAACCCAAGCACGTTTCAAAATCCCAAAACACGGAAAATGTGTAATATGTAATGTATAATATACAGGGAAACAGTTTTAGTAGTTATTGAGCAATAGCAGCCAGACCTAACTTAGTCATATCCTCACTAACAGACGTCTGGTACGATGAATGCACGTGCACTTTATCTTTATTTGTCACGAGCTGAATTCGTCATTAAACATGAGCTTAACAAACAACACAATAGCTTAACAAACCACATCTGATTCTGATATTAAGACAATATTTCTTAAAATGGCCAAAGCACAAGTAGCAAGTTAGCCAACTCACCTGCTAATTGTTTACGTAGCAATAACGACGACTGTTCCGTCATTTTTAGCCGTATTTTTTACACTATTTTAATTGTATTGAACCAAAAATGTCTGTCAAAATGTCAACGAGGTTAAATTAAACATTGGGGAAGAAAAGCAAAGAGCTGTGTCCACGTTTTTATCCTCCGTCTGTCTGGTCTGACAACACCAAAAACATGAGTCAAAAGTATTACATGTTGTAAGCCCTCAGTTACACCTGTAAGGCCAATAATGCTTTCATGAGGTAAACTTTCAGAAAAGACTGAACCAAATAAAAAAGTTAAATTAAGACAGTGAGTAACGGAATTTTTAAAAGGCAGTTAATGTGGGCAGAAAGACCGGTAATAAAAAGACAGAGGCCTATTTTTTTATTACCTGCGAGGATTTACTGAGGGCAAAACACTTCCTTTCAGCGCTTTCTTCTTCGCGTAGCTTAAAAAAGCACACTGTCAGGAATGAGTTACTGCCACCTGCTGTTTGAAATGAATAAAATAGTATTTGAATTGAGAACGTGTTGTGTTCTATGACGTCTCCAGTTTGACAGAGAGAGTCTGAACAGACACTGTTATTCATCTATAATGTCGTTCATGTCATTTCATAAATGTTCTACATTATATGTTTATTAAACTGGCCATTAGAGTTTGGATATCAATTATCGTATAACCGTGCGATTTTCATATTTTAAGCTTTTAAATCCCTAATGACCCAATCCTTCCCATTAACTGCCATTCATTTTCATGGAACGTTTCCACCCAGAAAGGAGAGGGCCTGATACCATTTGGGCAAAGTAACTGGATTGGTTGCTCTCATCAATTACATGCAGGTAAACTTATGTCTGTCTTTAACAGAATTGTGCTCCAGCCTTAACATTTCAGTTTCAGTTTTTGCCCTTAGAGTTTGTTAAATATGCTCCTTTTCGTGGCTCAGAAATTTCAACAAGGAATATCTGGAGGTCATGTCTCTTGTTCATTTTGGACCTCCCTAATATTTGGATGTCCCTTCTGGACCAGCTGATGTTCTTCCTGGACCATTGCATGTTCTTCTGTGACCTCCTGGACCATTAGATGTTCCTCTCTGACAATCTGATCCTCATCTTGGACCACCTCATGTTCCTCCTGGACAGTCTCAATGGTTTTTTGGACCAACTGATCTTTCTCCTGGACCATCAGTGGTTCCTCTTTGACTTCCTGGATGATTACAGGTTCCTTTTGGATAATATGATCTTCTGCTGGACCACCTCGTGTTCCTCCTGGATAGTCTCAGAGATTACTTGGACCAGCCGATCTTCATCCGGGACCATCTTTTGTTACTCCTGGATGGTCTCAATTATTTCTTGGACCGTTTCTGTTGCAGTGGTCACACTCTTGTTTTGAATTGAGGGCTCTGGGTTAGTCTCAAGCATTTAGAGCTTCTTTCTGAGCTCCTCCACTTCCCTCTCCAGGTCAAGGCACCTCTTAGTCTGCATCTGTAGTTGAATTTGTAACTCCTTCACCTGAGATTTACTTTGGTCCTTTATCATATCCACTTCCCTTTCTAGCTCATGGCATCTGTAGGTCTTTTCCTCCAGTTGAATCTGTAGCTGAGACTCACTTTGATCCTTTATCACCTTCAACTCTTCCTCAAGCATGTCTGTCATGTTCAGGGCCCGGGACGCTGTCTGCAGATGCAGGTTCATTTCAGTCTTCAGCTGCTTCATCTGGACCTCAACAAGACTCATGAGCTCTTTGATATTGCCTGTGATATAACCTGACCTCCTGTTTTTCAATGAAAGCCTTGAAGTTTCCATCAAGCCTCTTGATTTGATCCTTTGTCTTTTTTCTCCAAGTGTCCCCTCAATGTCTTCTTTTGTCCTCCTCTGTCCTTACTCCATCCTGAGGTTGAAGTGCTCAACTGAACTAATGGATCCTTTTGGTCTCATCTCCTGGCGTTTTTGTTGCCAGTCATTCTCCTCATGCCGCCATCGGGTTGGTGGCAGGAGGCATCCTTGGTGTGGTGCTCCATGTAGCAACTGAAAGTTACTGGAGGACTCACTGTCTTCATGGCTCCTGAAAAAGCAAAATTCAAGGACGGAATTAAGGCTGACTCCCTCCTTTTCAGATTCTTGAACATCTTTCTCCTTCAACCATTTGGCACAGCTCTTGAGCTTGGATGGTTGATTCAACCTTTTTTGAACATTCATTGCTGTTGTTGTTGTAATCTGTGTAGGTTTAAAATTTTTAGAGAAATTGTCTCTAAAAGTGTCTCTTAACACACTCTTGCCTTTAGAGTTGCATCTGTGAACAGGTCTGCAGCTTGTATTCAAGCTTCGGCTGAATGCCCTAAGTGGCTTGATGTGTCAACAAGCCATTCAATCCCTGCTAAGACCCACCCTCCAATGCCATGAGCCAATCACACTGTTGCAGCTACACAGTTTTGGGAAGTGAAATTCCATTTAATTTTCTCTAACGGGGATTTTGTTGAAGTAGGGCGGTCAAGATTAAATGCATTAATTGTAATTAACTACCATCCACTATTAGTGCACCAATTAAAAAAAAAAAACGAACAAAGGTGCTCACAAGTAGCTGGATGTGTCTCACTAATCATTGCAGAAATGTCACATTTACAGTGCATAAATCATAAATCAAGTCATGTTAAATAAATATGAAGGAAGGATAGCTCTCAAAATGTCCACCCATCTGTTTGCGTTGGAGCAAATGTGATAAACACAACGGCAGCACATAAAACTCACCTGTTGAGACAGCAGAGCCAAAGATTAGCTAAGATGCTAACACTAATTGTAGTGAAAACAGACCTGAACATAAACACTTTTCTTGATTAAAAAAATCAGGAAAGTCTTCGGTTATCACGACAATATCCACAGCCTGTTTTATTCACAGGGTTTACAACCTTAATGTGTTGTTGATGATAGTTATTTGCTAACATAATCAATACATCTGAGCCCACTAACATGATATCAACACTACACAGGAGAGGTGCAGCTTCCTTCCTACAATGACTATAAACCACTTTCATAATCCTAAACTCCACTGCATCACAATCCAAGCCTTGGACAGGCTGCCACTGAAGCTGTATGATTGTTTCCCGCTTGACTTCCTTGTCAGTGCATCTGCTGAAGAACCCAGCTACTGTGGTGTTACTTTTCATGAAGCTGTACAGCCTATTCCTAAACGACCTCGAGTACAGCCACTCATAAAATGCTAGTGTAATTTATTGTGCTTTCTTCTTTGTCTTTTGTAGAGCTATTTCCAGGTTTGTTGACAGCAAAGATTTAATGCTTGCCTACTATGCTGTGTGACCTTTCCCATCTCACTCCTGCATGTCATCACTAGCTGTGCTTTGTTCACACCTGTCATACATGATATGAACAGACCGCACATGTCATATATAAATGTATTATACTGACATTAGAGAAAGGCAGAGAAACACAGTCCTGACTTTGATTTTTAGGCCACATTTACATAAAAACAATCTGTGGGAAATGGAATAACTTTTTGAATAACAAAAACATCTGACTAGGCTGACCTACTAGGCCAGTAGCTGGTAATGTGACTTTATACTGAAACAAGATGCACATGCATGCAAACGCCTTCTTCCACAGTGGTAAGACATGAACATACAAAAAGATGGCTGACATGAATGTTTGAGTGGATGCATGATGAGGTGGGGTTGTTTCTTCAAGTGCTTCGTAGCTGCAAAGCAAGTGAATTACATAAAAATGACAAGTGGGAGTGAGCAGCCCAAACAGAGCTAGTGAGTCCACCTACTTGTGCATGGTTATTGACTGGAACTAATGCATATACAAGTCTCCATTTTATGAAGGAACAGTGGTGTTGTCAAAAAAGTTGTACTCTGGAACCCATTTTAAGAACTTTCCATTTTCAGGCACCCAGAATACTGTTTTCATCTAAAGCAAAGGCCAAAACAAAACAAAGTGTTGTTATTTTCAGAAAAAATCATTGCAGGGTAAACATTGCCTTTGTGTTTTCCTGTTTAGGTTATGAAATTCTTGTCTCATGTGTGTCATGTTTTGATGTACTTCCTTACACCTGTGTGTTTCCCTCCTGTCTGATTACCTGCCCTGCCATAATTGGTCTCAACTACTCACCAGCCTGGACTTTCCTGGCTTCACACCAGCTTTTTTATGAGCTACATCAGCCTTCTGTTGCCAGTTTTTGAGGATTTTAATCTTGCTTTTTCTGTGTTTTTTTCTCACAGTTGTTAGATTTGTATCCTGATTTTGTTCCTGGACCTATTCTGTTCTCCTACCAAGGAGAATATTAAGGATTTGCCTTTGTAATTGAGTGAAAACAGATTTCTACAAAGTAATCTCAATTACACAAAAGTATGTAATATAAAATAAGTGACTGCATAAATTATTTCCCCCTTCAAGTCAGTATTTAGTAGATGCACCTTTGGCTGCAATAACAACACTGAGTCTATATGGATAAGCTTGCACATCTGGAAACTGCAATTTTACTCCATCATTCTTTGCGAAACTGCTCAAGCTCCGTCAGGTTGCATGGGGATCGGGTGTGAACAGCCCTTTCAAGTCCAGCTGCTTTAAACAATTTCTGTGTACGTTTGGGGTCATCGTCTAATTGAACAATAAATCCCCTGCATAGCTGTAGTTCTCTTGAAGACTGAATATTTTCCTATATTTTGCTGCATTCAATTTTCACTGTACGTTTACAAGCCTTCCAAGGCCAGCTGCCAAGCAGCATCCCCACAGCATGATGCTGCCACCACTGTTCTTCACTGTAGGGATGGTGTGTTTGTGGTGATGTGTGGTGCTTGGTATCTGCCAAACAGCATTTCTCTGATAGTCAAAAAGCACCATTTTGTTTTCATCAGATCAAAGGATTTTCTTCCATTCGACAATGGAATCTCCCTCATGCCTTTTGGTGAACTCAAGCCCAGATTTATTATGACTTTTCTTCAACAGTGGCTTTCTCTTTGCCACTCTCTCATAAAGCTTTGACTGGTGAAGAACCCGGGCAACAGCTGTTGTATTCAGAGTCCCTCCCATCTCAGCTGCTGAAGCTTGTAACTCCTTCAGAGGAGTCATAGGTGTCTTGGTGGCCTCTTTCACTAGTCTTCTTCTTGTAAGGTCACTCAGTTTGCGAGAACAGCCCACACCTGTGCCATATTCCTTTCTTTTCTTGAAGATAGATTTAACTGAACTCCAGGGAATATTCAGTGCCTTGAAATGTTTTGTATCGATCCCCTGACTCATACTTTTCAATAACCTTTTCTCTGAGTTGCTTGGAGTGTTCTTTTGTCTTCATGGTGTAATGATAGCCAGGAATACTGATTAACCAGTGACTGGACCTTTCAGACACAGGTGTCTTTCTACAACAATCACTTGAGACACATTCACTGCACTCAGGTGGTCCACATTTCACAAATAGTGTGACTACTACTGGCCGGGCATCTGTTGAATTAGGTCAGTCACTTCAAAGGGGGAGAATATTTATGCAATCATTTATTTTACCTTGCATATTTTTATTCAACTGACATTTCTTTGTAGAAATCTGTTTTCAATTTGACTTTTCAGAGGGTATTTTTTGGTTAAACAAAATCTAAATTATATTGATTCATAAAATCAGTAAAAGTGTAAAACATCCAAAGAGCAGAATACTTTTTAGTCAATATATAATGCCAGCCCCAATAAATCAATCAAGAAATATATATATCCATTACATCTGCAGGCTGTAATGCCCCAATCATCGGGCTAAAGCGTATTGTCTGCAGAAGAAGCCAACTCAAGCCCTGTCGGGGTCCCAGAGTGCACAAATCTGTAAAGGACTACCATTTCGTCTCCGTGTGGATGGCCAGCTGCATCTTTCTTGAAACGATTACGTCACACATAGCATAGGCCACTTATGCTGCATGTGCAGTCAAACCAAAACAACAATGGCTGATTACAGGGTCGTGTTCATGCTGTAGAGGCTACTGAGCTTGTTATGGCCTTTACAGCAAAATCTGATGCTCCTTTACCACCACCGCAAAACGCACACACCATATGTTTTTAAATCCAACGCGGAGAACAACCAGGAGGGCAACTAGAAAAAAGTTTGTGTCAGTTTTCTGTGATCTTCTTCTCTCTTTTGGTGCATTTCCATGGCAGCGTTACAGTGCCACGTACAGGCTTGGCATATGCACTACAGTGTTTTCAATCGTTTTCAGTGGTTCTGTGCTTACGCAGATATTTCCTGAAACAATCCTGTCTTTACGGAAAGCTTTTTCAAAACAAAACGTGTGGATGGAGCCTCAGTGTGAGGGTTGTCACTGCTACTATTTTGGTGGCAACAGTGAAGTGCTAATTGTGGAGGAGGAACATCTTGAACAACTATTGGAGTTGTTTCCACTCACACTGCTCCAGTAACAACAATGTGTACATTCATATGAGTAACAGTGCAGATAAAGTAATTTGTGAGTTTTATAATGCAGTATCTTGATTAGTCACTCGGGTTCTTTTTATAATATTAACTAGTAACTGCAGCTAATTAATTTTCAGTAACCTGCCCATCACTGATCCTGACTTGACGTCTTTTACCTTTCTTATCTCCTCTGACAACCTGTGACTTTTTCAGAAACTTCTCTGAAGATTGAGCCAGTGAAGTCACCTCAGGTCTATTTACTGACTTTGTTTTTGCTCACAGGCACCCATCAGAAATGCCATGAAAAGACATTTTTAATCAAATATGTATCAGAAGAAGTTTCTACTTGAGTGTTTTCCTGCAGATTAACAGATCCTGCTGTCACCCACAGTTCTTTATAAAAATGTAATGCATATGCTCACATCTGCCAGTTCAACTTTCATCTCTGCAACTTTCTTATTCTTATAAGGCATGAAGAACACTGTGAAAATAAGAGAGTTTTCAGGCTGTGTAGCAGCCAATAATTTTCTAGAGAAATCTCTGTGCACATGGGACAAGACCAGAGGTGAATATTGGACGATGTTAATCTGCAAGCCCTCAAGAGTACTGCATCACAACAGGCATGATTCTGATCTATAAACCACTGCATAGGCTCAGGAGCACTTACAGAAATCATTGCCTGTCAACATAGTTTACAGTACCATCCACAAATTCAAGTAAAAGCTGTTTTGTGCACAGACAGAGCCATATGTGGACAACGCTGCCATCTTCTCTGGGCCAAAGCTCATTCAAAATTAACTGAGGCAAAATGGAAAACTGTTCTGTGGTCTGATGAACAAAAATGTAAAATTGATGTAGGAAACCATGGACGCCTTGTTCTTGGCACAACTACAAACCTACTGAGAAATGGCCGTCCACCTAAAATTACAGGCAGGGCAAGGAGAGCATTAATCAGAGAAGCAACAAAGAGGCCCATGGTAACTCTGGACTGGAGGAGCTGTAGAGATCCACAGCTCAGGTGGGAAAACCTGCCCACAGGACAACTGTTAGTGGGCACTCCACAAATCTGGTCTTTGTGGAAGAGTAGCAAGAAGAAAGCAATTGTTTAAAAAAGCCTTAAGGAGTCTTGTTTGCAGTTTGCCAAAATTCATGTGGGGGACACACCAAACATGTGGAAGAAGGTGTTTTAGTCAGATGAGACCAAAATTAAATTTTTTGGCCTAAACGCAAGGTGTTATGTGTGGTGGAAAACTAACACTGCACATCACCCTGAACACACCACCCTGCTGTGAAATATTGGGGTGGCAGCATCGTGCTGTGGGGATGCTTTTCTTCAGCCAGGACAGGGAAGTTGGTTGGACCTGATGGCAAGATGGATGGAACAAAATACAGGGAAATTTTAGAGGAAAACCTGTTAGAATCGGCGTAAGACTTGAGACTGGGGTTCACTTTCCAGCAGGACAACGACCCTAAACAAACAGCCAGAGCTATATTGGAGTAGTTCAGACTGAAGCATATTCATGTGTTGAAAGTCCACAACCTAAATCCCATTGAGAATCTGTGGCGAGACTAAAAAATTGTTGTTCACAGACACTCTCCATCAAATCTGACTGAGCTTGAGCTATTTTGCGCAGAAGAATGGGCAAAAAATTTTGAAAGTCATGCATAATTTTCCTTACACCTCACAATTATGGGCCACTTAATGTTAATCCATCACATAAAATCCCAATAAAATACATTCACGTTTGTGGTTGTAAAGTGAAGAAATGTGGAAAAGTTCAAGGGGTATGAATACTTTTGCAAGCCAGTATATACTGTATGCCATCACTCTCTGGAGATCAGAAGACAGCAGCAGAGGGATATTTAAACTCAAAGGATGTGCAAATGTGTATTAGATGGCAGCATTACTTTGGGAAAGTAATTGCAGATTGAAGGTAGGCTACTTGAATGTAAAATGCATGCAAAGTATAGAAATGTAGCAACTAAATGGCGCATTACGTATTTCTATGGCATCTTCTGCTGATAACACAAGTGAAAAGGTTACAGACTAGTTCACATTTGCAGATTGGCTAATTATTACTGACTGTGACTTTAATGGATTTCAAATTGCAGCTAGGTAAAGGAGTGTCCCTGGAAAAGTGAAAGAAATTGGAAGAAATTGGATGAGTTGATGGGTGGATAAATTGAAGCACAAACCACCAGCCTTAGAAAGAAACACTTTACATGGCAGTCTTTCTTCTATAAGGTAGTGATGCCTTTAAAACAGAGTTGTAAGGCAGTGAGATAGTGTTATACCATACATAGATGCTCGTATGCCCAATGCATTCCCTCTATGCATATTATTACAGGGAAAAAGCTAAAGGGGTCTCAAGTGTGACTAATGGTAGGTCATTAGTTCTATTGATTATAGTTTTCTAACTGCTGTTCTGAGGTTGAAACTACATTTGTGAAGGCTGCTGATGCACTTTAAACTGAGAAAGTGAATAAATAACTTCACCTTTACCTCTTTACTTTAGAATTTTCCATTAAATTGAATATTGCTCCTCATAAAAATAGCAGAAAAAGTCCCTCTACCTTAAATTTTTTCATTTTCACTTTACCTGTATTTAACCAGATAAGACCAGTTAAGATCGAGATCTCATTCACAAGGGTGAGCTGAGCAAGAGGTCAGCAGCACACGTCATAATACTTAATACATAAATAATACATTTTTACCTTTTACGTAAAGCTAACATCCAAAAGAAAAAGTTGCCACAAGAATAAATTTTCTTAAATATTTTATACATTCAGCCTCTCTATCTAAAGACAGTTATTGATGAAGCTGAGGGCAACTTCAGCATAAAGCAATACTCCTGTCTAATCTGGATAGAGCTAAATTTCACACACTTTGATTTCACAGAACATCCTGTCTTTCTGATCCTAGAACTTTAAAGTCTATATTCTTTTCACCAGCCTGGAAAAAAAAAAAGAACTGTTGCTCATGTGTTTGGCTCTCTGAACTCAGTGGGTAACACTCTATCATGTTAAAAAGGATTGAAGGCAAACCCTAGTTTTAGACTTCAGTGCTGCTTTATATGAATAAAAATCAGCACCTGCTGATTTAAGTGCAACTTGACACACATGACAAGAGCTAAAGTAAACCACCAAGATTTGGTACATGCTGTGGTCTGAAAAAAATCAAGAGCCCCTGAAGTTAACTCAGTCTCTTATAGTCTATTCTAAACTCACAAACCTCGTCTGAATGTTTAGGGTGGTATGTTTCACTTGATTTGCTCATAGCTTGATGAATTCAGTGAGTGGTCTGATGGCAGAGGTAAGAGGAGCATGATCAGATCGGTTTGAGCTGACAGAAACTCAACAGTAGCTCAAATAACTTGAAACAACGGAGCTATGCAGAAGAGCATCACTGAACACTCATGTCGAACCTCAAAGCAGAAGAAATCCAGACCAAGTGCCACTCCTGTCAGCAAAGAAGAGGAAACTGTTCACACAGGCCCACCAAAATTAGATAATATAAATATAAATGCCATAGCCTGGTCTGAAAAATCTTGATTTCTGCTGTAGCAGAATCAAAATCACAATCTGACTTTAAAAAACTTGAAATCCTGACAGACAAAAACAAAAACAAAAACAGAACTCGAGCAGATTTTTCAGCAACAAAAAATTAAAAACAAATTTCTTTATTTATGCATGTTGCCTTTTTCATGATGTAGACCACTTTTCTGAAAACAGAGTTGTCTTTTTATTGGACATGTTAACAATGTGGATGGGGAAAATAATATAAGTCATTAGGAAAGTAATGTCAGAGCTCAGAGTGAAGGCATAATATGGAAAATCATCAGGATGCCAGAAAACAAAGTAAAAGAAACAGAAAAAGGCTTTAATGAAAAATAATTAAATAATTGTGTAAAGGGACCAAAGTGGCAAAAATGCATGGGAAAGGACTAAAATGAGCTTAAAGTGGCAGAAATGGGCAAAAATGGGGTAAAAGTGTCCAAAAAATTGATAAAAAAGGGCAAACAGGGGAAAATAAATCTTAAATAAGCAAATATCTGCAAGAATGGGTGAAAAGTTGCAAAAGGAAGGAGCAACAGGCTGCAGAATGTCTCAAAAATGGTTTTAAAAAAAAGTGGCTTGACTGGGCAAAAAGTAGGAAAAAAGGGGCATAAAAGTGACTTAAATTGGCAACTAGTGGAAGAAGTGAGCAGAGAGCATCAAAAATATGTTGAAAGTGGCAAAACAAATGGCCAAATGGGGTTAAAGTTGCAAAAACATGGTGACAAAAAGTGGCAATATGAGGCAATATGGATTGAAAGTGGCTATAAAGGGAAAATGGCCAAAAAGAGTAAAAAGTGGGAAAAATGAGCAAAAGCTACCTGCAAAAATGAAAAAAGTGGTAATTTGTTATAAACTGGTAAAATCTGCCAGAAAAGGAAATGAAAAAATGCAGCAATTTGTGCCAAAAATTTGTTGAAAGTGGCTAAAGAGTAGGAAAATGGGTAGAAAGTGGCAGAAATGGACAAAAATGGCAAAAAAGGTGGCTAAAATGAAAAACAAAGTAGAAAATAAAGTGCAAAAATGGGTTGAAAGTAGCAGAGCTAGGTGGAAAAATGTGGCAATGTGTGACAAAATTGATTGACAGAGGCTGAAATGTGGCAAAAATTGGGCATAAACATTGTATAAAGATGGGAATGGTGGCAGAAATGGGGTAAAAGTGGCTAAAAAAAAAAAAATAAAAAAAAATAACAATAACTTTACTTATATAGAACTTTTTAAAACACAGTTACAAAGTGCTTCACAAAACCCAAAAGGGTCAGACAGATAAGCAAACAAACATAACAAACACACCCCCAATAAATAAAACAACCAACATACTGTATTTTCAATTGCAACACATTTGCATACACACTTAAATGCATGCAAATGGCAGAAATGAGAAAAAAGTGGAAAAAAAGTCTTAAATGGATAAAATCTGCAGAAATGGGTTAATAGCATAAAGGAGTGACAAAATGAGGCAACATGTGGCAAAAAGTGTCAAAAACGATAAAAAAAGCAGCAAAAATGTGTTAAAAGTGGCAAAATAAATGGCAGAAATGGGTATAAAAGGAGCAAGAATAAATGATTTCCACATCAGAACCCAATGATAGCGTGACACACTTTTCAGCTCCAAAATGAGGTAACTGTTAGCCAGAAAGCTAGCAACAATGCTACAGATCCAACACACATGCACTGATATCAACAATGCCTGACAGGGTGTACCTAATGATGTGGCTGATGAGTATACTGTTGTATCTCTTTGTCAATGAAGGAGGTGTATGAGCTCAGTGCACCTCTCACAGCTCACAATGGGATGAACAGCTTCTGTTAAAAGACAAGGTTTTATGGCTGATAGAAAAGATCAACTACCCAAATTTGTTTCTCCACTCATTGTCATCAAATGTGTTCAATTCTTACACAGAAATGAACTAAATGTGTGATGCAGCATACAGCATGGGTGCATGTTGTTGTCTTGCAGTAGAGGGCAGTGTAACCCAAGCTTTAAAGCTGAAAGCTTGGTTTCAAATCTAGATGAATTAAAGATTACAGCCACGGCTGTAATTTAAATTCTGTGACAGCGCATCCACTTATGATGGTTCTCTCCAGAGAAAGGTGCTTTATGTGCTGTTCTAAAAGTCTGAAAAAACCCCACTCTAGATGGCAGTCTCTCCCCGCTGGTTCTTGTCAAGCATATGTGATGTTAAAGCATCTTTTTCCTGAACAGGATCCTGTGATAATGTTGGACTGCTTCTGTCTTTCAGCTATGAAGTATTTTCTCTTTTCAGGACAAAATCTTCATCTTTTTCCGTAGGAAATACATTAGATAGATTTATTGTAAATCAGGGCTGGAAAGCTATCTACCCCCAATAGTTATTCATTATATGTGTAGGAGATAATGGATATAATACATTATCCTTGCAATTAGCAGAGCTGAGAGCTCGATTCTAAAGAAAAACAACTCTGAAAGAGTGTGGAAATGTGCCAAAAATTTCCCGTGTGCCTGAGTACAAAAGCCATCAAAGAATCAGTGAATGATTTAAGGGCTCCATTTGATAGGATTATTGTTTGTTTGCAGATTTAATAGCATGATACTTTAACATTAAACCTTTTCTTAAATTGTCACTACCTTAATAAGAGGTTTTCACAGTTCATAGGGATTGCTTAACTTGGATTAGCTTTGGATCAGTGGTAGTCACTTGTCTGTCAACCTGTTGATGGTTCAATCTCCAGCTTCTGCAGTCACATCCAAGGCTGCTAATAAGGGGTATCAAGAGAAGAGCTTTCTGAGGCCTTGCCAAATAGGTGGCACATGGAGGTCAGGAAAAACCTGGTCAATTGAAAAGTTAATCTGTGATAATCATATTTTGTATTTAACATTTATAATAACAACCAGTCTTATCAAAGCAACAAATAAAAATAATTTGATTTATCTATTTATGTATGCTGAAGTATAGTGTAGCCTTTTTTCCAAAATTTAATCCCAGACAGAATTGCATTTTTATTGGTACTGTTAACAGTGGGGATGGGCACACATAAACAAGTAGAAAAGTCTTCATGCAGGATGTCATGGCTAAGCTGATGTGCACAAACCACAGGATGCCAGAGAATAAAGTAGTAGGACTGGCAAAAATTGTTAAAAGAGGCAAAAATGCAAGATCCTGTGGCATGAATGGGCTAAGAAAGGCAAAAAGGGGCAGAAAAATGGAGAAAAAGCAGTTAAAAAGTGGCAGTTAAGAAGTGCAAAAAAATAGATCAAAACTTTGAAGTAAATGTAAAAATGGATGAAGACAATGATGACAAGGGGTGTGAAAGTGGCATAAATTAATCATTTCAACATCAGAACCCAATGATAGCTTAACACACATTTCACTTCCCACATGAGGTAACTGTAAGCCAAGTTGCTAGCATCAATGCTACTGATCAAACACACATGCACTGATTTCATTAGTCAATCACAGGAGGGCTTGTTTAGCTGTTTTTTTAAGGGGCTACGTTTATTCTGTGACCTTTTCTACTTCCTGGTTAAAAAATGCTTTTATTTTGTAGCATATACGAAACTTATGGTAGACACATTAGGCATTATTGGTTTGTACTGTTCCCAAATGTGATTGGCACTTTTCCTCCCTTCTGGTTTACTTTAACATTATTTTGTTCCATGCTCAATGACACTTGCATATGTACACAGTTTTGTACAAAAGGCGTAGGTATGAATGAAGTTGGTTTGTAAAGAAGAAAAAAAAGAAAACATCACAACCAAGGCCATTATTCAGGTCCACATTTGTTAATGCTCTTTGCAGACACTGGAATTTATTCCACTGGCTACAATGGATGATTGGGATATTTATAAGATGCCAATAAAGACCCTCTCTCTTCCTCTATTTCACCCGTGCTGGTCAGGGAATGAAAGGGGTCGATTCTGCACAGATGTAGAAGAACAGAAATGGGTATAAAAGGAGCAAGAATAAATGATTTCCACATCAGAACCCAATGATAGCTTGACACACTTTTCAGCTCCAAAATGAGGTAACTGTTAGCCAGAAAGCTAGCAACAATGCTACAGATCCAACACACATGCACTGATATCAACAATGCCTGACAGGGTGTACCTAATGATGTGGCTGATGAGTATACTGTTGTATCTCTTTGTCAATAAAGGAGGTGTATGAGCAGAAGAATGTAGAAGAACTGCACAGTTGTAGAAGAATTGGAGTTGTGTTTACACTGACCAAATGGAACTGGACTTTTGGCTGAAGTGTACTTACATCTGGCCCTGGTTACTTACAGTATGTGAAAGCCCTGTTAAGCACAAAAAAAGAACTAGCAACGGATTAAAAAGTAAATAAACATAACAAAAGTGAATGATAAAAATGTTTGTTTGATTTTGCAACTAGCACATCACTTTTGAATTATTTCCTGGGCTGTTGGTCAATTTGAAATCTAATGTGATAATTTTGGACCTTGACACATTGCAATGTATGTGTTAATGCTGGCTGACCTAATATTTGTTTACATAGTCATCTGGTGTGCAGGCATGTAGACAAAAAAAAAAACACCAAAAATGCCTCTAATATTGGTTGAACCTGTTGACATCTCTGTGCAGCATTCAGCATTGCAGACTTTTCTTTCACATTGGTACTTCCTGCCTTAAATAATGGAGCTTTATTTCCCTCAGGGACAGTTTGTCACTCTGCTTGGCTGATTACATCCCGCTTTGATTTAAACACACTCATTCCTCACAAACATCAACATAGCCACTCTGTTCTGCCTGGAAATTAGTGAGCCTGCCAGGATGATTAATGTATAGTGGTTGAAATAATATCATTTGGTGACTGTACAGCCCACAAATCACATCCAAAAGTTTGAATATCACTCTGGCTCTAAGAAACGAGCAAATTAACACAAATGTATGCAAACAATTTTAGTGGTATGGCAAGAAAGGACACCTCTTTTAAAGATAAAGTTATCTATCAGTCTTATATGATTATAGAAATGTAAGAAAGGACTCTTGACCTGATGTAAAGATCACTTTTCTTCCTGCTTCATTCCTGTTAAAAAACAAGTTCATGTATTCAGTTGAGCTAATTTTTCTGTCTTCATTCTGTTCTTGAGAGCCAAACAGAAATCTAATATCTAGTGTTTTGTATCCTCTACATCTCAGTGCTTGACAGGTAAAACAGTGGGATACTGTACATATTTGCTGCTTTTTGCTAGTTGAAAACAACAACCTTGATCATCACAAGACACCACCCCCCTTCAGACTTCGGTCCAGCAGTGGTGGTCTTCTCGTTCGGTGGTTCTGGCTGAGAGGCTCCAAAGTTCAACGTTTATCATCCATGTTCCTGTTTATCACCAAAACACAAGAGGACATGACACAGGCGAGAAGAGATCTGATTAACAGAACAACAGGGTGGTAATAAGACCGGCATGGATAATGAAACACAACAAAGATCATTCATGCACACAGGAGACAGTGAGTGTGAAATTAGTTTAATATCCCCCTGAAAGAGTGCTTAACTCTGCATATTAATGATTGGGAATGATTAGATGTAGGTTTAAGAGAAACACAGGAGGCACTAGTACCTGTTGATTCAACCTGTATTATTTACCTAAACTTTCTTGTCCTCAATTCAACCCTGCTAAAGCACATACGGTCAATACTCTGAAGTACTACATGCCCTGAAAAGCATTTGGCAATAAGAATTTTGCAGTTTGAAGAAAAGATTGACAGAAAGTTAAAATGTTCTGTCTACAATCTATTGATCAATTCTTTAGTTCATGCACGAGTTCATGATAAAATATCATTAAAGCACTATTTTAAGTACAGTGCTTAACAAATTTATTAGACCACCTGTCATATTTGTCTCAGAGACCATCCAGCATCATGAAGTGCTTTAATGTGGACTCTTTCATTTTCAGTGAGCTCTCCACATTTTACCACTTTGAACAGGAATGAGGGATTTCAAACTGAATTCACCTTTTTATACCCAAATTTGAGCCGGCTTACTGGGCTTCTCTGAGAAGTCAGACATGAATCAAGCATAACATTCAACCACTAAAACTCATTTTTCTGTTCAGGAATGCAAGTAAATAACTATAATATGACATCTTTATCAAGAAATATTCATGTGCTTTACTATTTTTTCAATTTTTTTCAGTTTTTTTGTAAATAAGTAAATTTGAAAATTCATGGATAACAATAATAATGATATTTTAGCATTAAAAATATCATTTGGGTTAAAGATCTTCTACATATTGGTGTATTAACCATTGCAGAAACATAAAAAATGATTTTGGTAATTACCAATGCTGTTAATTTAGAGCAGCTGTGGCATAAACCTTACATTAGGTGGTGGTCTTATAAATTTGTTAAGCACTGTACTTCATACTTGTGCACTGGTATGTCCACATCATACTCCAACACTCTACCAAAAAGCTTGGAATTAACTTTTTATGCCAGTTCACCACATTTCCTGCTTTGTTGTGTACAAGAAACCATGGCAACTGAAATGGAGTGTAGGCTGTTTTTTTTTTTTTTTTTTCTTGGAGTGGTGAAAAATCATGGGCATCATTAATTATGGATCATGATGACTTAAAAACCTTAGTAAATGCATTATTAATGTATGAAGTCAGGCATGAGATCCTGTTTCAACATGTCCATTATTTCATAATAGATTGATAATAATTCTATGGTATTTTCTGCATTAAATGCTTCTAGTTTTTCTCCAACCTTGTTTTTGTGTGAATTGAGTCGAAGACAAAATAAAACCAATGGCTGCAACTTCATCCCTACTGGCTCTGTGGAAATTTGGACCTTAACTAAACAGGCCTTTTACCTATCACTTCATAGATGGGTATTGAAATTGCACCACTTGCCACAAATCACATGAATGGATTAGCCTTTGTCCTGGACGAGGCTGCTGTTACTCTGTGTCTGGCATGGAGGAACAGAGATATTTAAGAGTTTATCTTTTCTCCGCTAGACCAGGAAGCTGGATGAGGGCTAAACCTGTATTTCACCTGGATCATTACCTGGCTCTATATGTGATAAATTTCTCTGACTTTTTTTTCTGTTGTTCCTAAACCTGATATGCTTTTCAGTCTATTTTTCATTTGTGATTTTATTTTGTGACTCTAGCTACAGCCAAAATGTGTATCAAACTGCTCTGATTAGCTCATCTCAGACACTTGTGTGTTCCCATGCACCATCGCCCTAAACCAAGTTTAAATGGTGATGGAAACAGCTGTTTGACTCTCAGGAGAAGAAGTTAATCACTTTGAGACAAAAACCTAACAATTTGTGTGGCATTTTTCACTGTTGCCATTCTGATCTCCTAGGTGTAGGAGAAGGGGCTATTGGGTCCAGTTCAGACCAAAGATTCATAACACAAGATTATTTTAGAGCATCGCTGGTGACAGACATAGCTGTCCAGACTGAGCAGTTGCAGCCTGAATCAAGCCATCTGATAATGCATCCTGAAATTGTGTTTGTCAAATTGCCAACAGCTTAGAAAATGGTAGACATGTCTTGTGTTTCAACAGCCAATCAGAGCCTGGAGGCCCAGAGGGGAAATCAGCTGATAATGGCAGTTGTAAAGCTGGAAATGGTCAGCTGTATGTGGTATTATTTTTTGTCTCTCTCAAATTTTCACCTAACAAAAACTGACCCCATGCTCGAAATTAACAGTTGAAAATGCAATTTTTATCAGGTCCTTGTTTGATTAACTAATGCCAATTGGCCTGAGCTACACTATATGGACAAAAGTATCTGACCATGCCAGCTAATTATTTGTTTGTTTCAGACCTGTTGCCACAGGTGTCTTCATTTGCAAACATTTGTGATAGAAAATGGGTCATTCTAAAGAGGTCGGTGACTTCAAGCATGGTGCTAATATGGAAAATAGCTTTGTAAAATGGTTGGAGAAATGCCATCCCTGCTGGATATTCAACAGTCAACTGTAAGTGATATTAGAAAGTGTACGAGTTTAGCAACAAAAGCAACTCAGCCATGGAGCGGAAGACAAAGTGAAATCATAGAGCAAGGTCAACGACTGCTAAGATTTAGAGGGCCTATTAAGTGCATAATTAATGGGAACATTGACTCATGGACTTTTCTGTTGCTCATGTTCCACCTGATGCACATTTTGCCTCCTCATTTTCTGTTGGATTTATGACTTTAGTGGAATTCGTATTCTGTTTAGGATACCTGTCTTATCAGCCAGAGAATGAATAAGCATCTTTTAGTTGTTATTATTGATAATTAAATATGTACTGAACTGCATATTTTAACCATGGTATAGTGGTTTGAGGGAATCAGGTTTATTTTCAGTATTTGAGACATTTTGTGCAATTTTAAATCATTTCATGACAAAAAAATAAATTATCAACTAACAAAACAAAAAAAAAACTATTCACTGCAGACACAGTGCAGCCATTACAGCAAGCTCCTGCCCTCAGGGAGTGCAGAGGGGAAAGACCATCTTCCACAAGTGGATAATAGGATGACTCAGCCCTACAATAAAAAAGGGCATCACTGTCATAGATGGGCATGGATGTAAGTATTTTAAATATACAGTATGGATGAAGAGTTAACTGGTAATCCATTAAATGCCATGTATGCTTCTCTGATTAAGATTTAACAATGGTTCTGTGTACAAGCAGTGCATCTCTGACTAATTCTTTACATAATGAACCAAATCACACCAAAAAGGAACAAATAGATCCGTGAGTAAAACTTTAACCACACCGACTTCTTACATTCCAGTTCAGCTGCCATCACTCATGAGTAGTCACAGCTGCAGCTCATTAGGTGTCCCAGCTGCAGCTAATCCTTGGCAATCAACATTTCTTCAGACACCAGTGTACCCCAGCTCCCAGTCTGGTAACTGAGCTCCTCTGTAGGTGGATCCCATGTCGTTTGTTTATCAGTCCTCGGTCCTCAGTCTTCGCTCGAACTGGATTTTCTGATCCGCCATCTTAAAGACTGTCCCCAAGACCCTTAAGTGGTTTTAAGACCGAAGTCATAACCAGAGGTGTCAAAAGTATTCACATTCATTACTCAGGTAGAAGTATAGATACTAGGGTTTAAAAAGACTTCTGTAGAAGTTGAAGTATCAACTCAAGCTTTTTACTCAAGTAAAAGTACAAAAGTACTGGTTTCAAAACTACTTAAAGTATAAAAGTAAAAGTAATGTAAAGGGGGAAAAAATCCATTAAGGACAAAAGCTTAGGCTGCACCACAGGGGCTAGTTCCATTCTGCCATTCCATTCCATAATATACATTCCATTCCATTCCACCATATCATTCCATTGCATTCCATTCCATTATACATTCCATTCCATTCTACCATTTCATTCCATTATACTTCCCATTCCATTCCTTTGCATTCCATTCCATTATACTTCCCATTCCATTCCTTTGCATTCCATTCTACCAATAGTGCAAAAAAAAAAAAAAAAAAAATTTTTCTAAAGGTCATAATGACTATAATGTTATATTAAAACGTTAATGTTGAAAAATTTGGGATGCACCTGTTTCAGCTGCATTTATGCCCATTGAAAATGAATGCATTTTAGTACAATGCAAATACATTCAAGAACCATATATGTGTACTACCAGCCTCCTTGCTGGTGCTTGGTTGGGACATTTGGCTCGAGTTCTCTTGAGTCTCTGCCACTGACATCTTTGTACTAGGCTACATACGTCTGCTATTTCCTTGCTGGAGTGTGACGTGATTTGTCATGTTCGAAGGTGCAATGGATGGTGTACAAACCAATAGGGTGTCAGAATGGTATTATGTTTATACTTCTCATCCAACCACAATCAAATTCAATCTATCCGGATAGCGCAATTTATCTGGATAGTTTTTTGGGTTTTTAATTTGTGTTTTTTTTTTTAACGATGCCAAGCTGGAATGAAAACAAGCTGAAATGAAAAAGCAGTAATGAGGCTATTTTTAAATGTAAGGAGTAGAAAGTACAGATAATTGCGTGAAAATGTAAGGAGTAGAAGTTAAAAGTTGTCTGTAATTGTAATTACTCCAGTAAAGTATAGATACCCAAAATTTTTACTTAAGTAAGGTAACGAAGTATTTTTACTTAGTTACTTGACACCTCTGGTCATAACACCAAGGACTGAGATTTGAAGACCAATGAGCAAAGACACATGAGAGCAGGCTTCCTTGAACTCTTTATACTCAAAGACATGCCCCCTTATTGGATATCACTCTCTGATTGGATGCTGCTACACAGTGGATGTCAGTGAAACTTCACAGCACCAGCAGAAAAAAATAATAGAGGAGAAATGGAGTTTATAACAGACGATAAACAGACTCAACGGACTCTAAACAGAATAGAAACTCCAGCAGTTTTAAAAGGCTCAATAACTGATGGCTGGGATTTTAAAAAGTATTTGAAATAAGCATGTATAATGAAATATTGACAATACATTTAATAAAATCAATATTAAAGAGTGAACCAGTATGGAGTTTAATAATTGATTTGTTTTCTGATTCACCTTCAAACACAAAACATGTTAAAAGCTCATAAAATCAAAAGATTCAGATATAACTCTTTGTTTTTTCAGTCTAATTTTGGTCCGTCATAGCCTTAATTTAGTCAAAAGATAGTTGTAGAAAATTTAGCAATGTTTTGTCTGTGTGACTTGGTCCATATTTAGTCCAACAATAGTCGTTTAAAATATGACCATATTACGGCGACATCTTTATAGAGACGCCTTTTCAATGACCTGGAAATTATAGCTTTTCACCTGTTACTTTTCAATTAAATCTAGACGTTGTTTAGACATAGTGGACTGGACACGTTTTTTAATGTCTTTTCAACTATTCTTTTGCTGGGAGGGTTAGAAGTCAGTTATTTCTGTTTATTAGATTATGAAGAGAATTAAAGTCAGACAAAAGCAGTCTGTCTGTCAGGAAGAAACACATTTTAAATCATAGAAGGGTCAATAAAGTTTCTATCAGTCTAGTAGTAAGCGACAGGTTTAATAGCCCTCACAGTGAATAATCAGGATAATAAATAATTTTATGATAAAGCATTTGCTGGTAGAAAAGTCTACATGTTTTTTATATAGCTACTGCAGGTTTCTCTTCATGCAGGTGTTTTCTGATCCCACACTGAGACCAAATACTGTAAATGTGGATCTTTGTTTAGAAGAAATACAGTACAAATTTATGCAGACACAGATGTTTATGCCTCCTGACAGCTGACTGATGATCAGCTGATTAATGATCAGCCAACACCATCATCATAAACTGACGTTGGTCTTTTGGCTTCAGTCCTCCGTCGATTCCTCTGGTCTCTCCATGAGTCCCTGGTGGGCGGGACTAAGGGTGTATTCACACCTGGCGTGTTTGGGGCAGTTGTTCCGAAACAGTGAGCGGACCCCCTAAAGTCCGATGCGTCAGATGCGGGACAAAACAAGCTGGCCGAGATCACCAAAATAGGGTGGTCTTGGCTTGCTTCCATTTGAGCCCTGTAGCGGTTCCTTTGCAGTGAGAACACAATCACCTCAGAAACCGGCACAACTGACTCAAAACTGTAGTACACACTGTAGTCGTGGGGGCAGTAATGCGCCCGGTTGCCAACCGTTCAGTTAAAACAATAGAAGAAGAAGGAGTAGAAGAATCAGCAACAGCAGAAGAAGAAGAGAAGGCGGAAAAACAACAGATCCATCTGAGCGAAATGAGTTGTGGCTCCTTGAGTGGCACGTCTTCGTTCCTAGACTGTCAAAAAAAATGCATGTTTTGTTGTTTTAGTGAACACTGGTACATTAGCCAGATGAACGCTATAAAATAAACTAGCCACACATGCTGCTGATGCTCCATTGCTGTTGTTTTTCCCCGTGGAACGTGGTTAAGAACCTGAATGAATGAATGAATGAAGATAAGAACCACCCCCCTCTTCTGAGTAAGATTTCTGACCAATGAGAGATGAATTGGAGCGCACGTGGCATTTGTTAACAACTTTGGACCGCAGGAGACTTTTGCCGTGTGAACACAAAGGAACCAAGTGACAACTGAAACAAATGTATCGGTTTTGCCCCTGAACAAAGGAACAAAGCAAATGAGCCACAGGTGTGAATACACCCTAAGAATTAAGGAAAAGACTCAAGCCAGAGACCCACGCCATGTATAAGTCAAAGTGAGACGCAGCCCTTGACCTTTCAGGCCTCGTCCACATGTAGGCAGATATTTTTTAAACTGGAGGTTTTTTCTCACCCCTACTAAAAAATAAGCAAGCAACTGTATTCGTGTAAGCATATCTAAAGTTCTGTAGCGAGTACAGTTAGCACAACTTTGGCTGCGTCCACCATTGTTATGGAAACAAAAGTAACATTGCACACCAGTAATGTAAAACAGAAGAGAAACCAGCACTGAATGTGACATTTCAGACCAAATTCTCCATTTTAACTGGTTTCATAGAAACAGGGTGAACAGAGTTTTTAAGAAATCTTTACATCTTGGAAGAGGTTTTCAAAAAGGCGCATTTACAGTGACCTAAAATGGTGTTTGCATGTGCACAGAAAGTCAAAACGTACCAAAATATACCTGTCATGTTAAACGGCTTTGTAACAAGTGAACTATGTTCTGTATTGCTCTGTATTGAGTAAAATGATGTAGAGTTGTTTTTATTTTGGTCATCATGGAGAACATAATCATCATTTAGACGTGAATAGAAACACTTTTTAGAGTAAAAATAACTGAAAAACATTACTTTACAGAGTAAACTATACTCTGTTTGAGGAAGGGAAGATCTTGGGTTTTCAGGGTTTTCTTGATCGAAAGGACTTTGCAGGAATGCACACCACACTCTTTACATAGGAAATTATGTCGAGAGCAGAAGGCCAGAACAATCTTGCCCACAGTCGCTGCTGAAAGGTGGATGTTAATTAGGAATGCATGTCACTGGTTGGAAAGATTTCAAAGCAGTTCTCCAGCCCTCTCTGTGCCCTCGAGAGCACATGTATTCCTTCAATGGGAATGCCTCTCAACAATAAGCTACAAGGTTCCAGGAAGCTGTATGGTTTTGGTTCTCTAGTCTTCTGCTCAAGGGAGTGTTGATCTGAGCTCTGTTGTTTATTCCTCCGACACCCTACTCTCACTGCCCACGTCAACATCTAAAAATGTATAACTAGAAAAACAGTGCTTTTAGTTAAAGTAACTTAAGCTTGAGGAGGGTGGTAGGACAATAATTATGCTTCCCAATTGAAGCACCAAGCCACTTTGGAATACTGCCAGTATTCCTTAAAACCTCCGGCTACCTTCTTCCATTCTTCTGCTGAATTGGGACACTGAAAATTCAAAGAGACCAAATTACATTTGTAATTAATATTCCATATTAACAGTACATTAGAGCACTTAGACACACATTAGACACTAGAATCTTTGTGTTATGTTTATGGTCCTAATGCACACTTGTCCTTTATTTCCCTTATACCTCCCTCTTCAGTTTCCTCTCTCACTGTCACATTAATGTTCTGTGGCCTATCAGTCCAAACAAAGACAATGTTGAAGGACTGGACAAATGGAGGGCATATTGTCAGTCACTCCTCCCTAGTTCCAAATAGTCTGCAGCTATGACTGATGGAAAACTGTATTCAGGTAAAGCTTTCCTTTCACCATATTCCACAAACGCAGCTGTATATGTGCTGGTTCAAGACTATCTGTGTCTATGCATGTGAAGAACATGAATTTTAGATTGCTCTTTATGGAACATGGTGGTGTCTCTGCTGATGGTTCCTATTGGCAACAAGATCCAATCATCTAAAGTTAAGTCAAAATTTCCACTCTGTAAAGAATTGCAGATGACAGCGAGTTCTCAGTCGACCTGTGATCTATCTTCCTCTCACTCACTTTCCTGGCAGCTGCAGTCTTTTTTCATCCTCTGATCAATTTCATGACTCATGAATTTAGCTAAAGCGTTATCCAAAATTTTATGCTCTTCTTAATCATCCTCTGCTTTTATTTTATTTGATTCAGTCACCATGAAATCAACCAAAACAGAGTCTAGAACATTATTTTCATAGGAATATTCATTTATAATACTTTACTTTATGTCATTTGGTTGACTGGATCCAATCAGAGAGATAAACTATATGTAAAAAAGTATTTGGACACCTGACCATTACATCAATAGGGACCATAATGGCTATGTATTCAAATAAATGTACTCTGATATGGAGCTGGGACCCTTTTACAGCTATAAAAGCCTCCACACTTCTTGGAAGGTTTTTTAACAATTTTTGTGGAAATTTGTGCCCATTCATTCTGTAGAGCATTTATGAGGTCAGGCACTGATGTTGGACCAGAAGGCCTATCTCACAATTTTCATTCCAGCTCAGCCCTAAGGTGATCAGTGGTGCTGAGGACAGGACCTGGTGTGGGCCAGTAAACTTCTTCCACACTAAGCTCATCAAACCATGTCTTCATAGTCCTTGCTTTGTGCACTGGGGCACAGTTATGTTGGAAAATAAAAGGGCCTCCCCCAAACTGTTGCCACAAATTTGGAAACATAGCATTGTCCAGAATGTCTTGGATAGCTGAAGCATTAAGATAGACCTTCACTGAAGCCTAACCCAAACCCTGAAAAACAGGTCCATATCATTATACCTCCTCCACCAAACTTCAGTTGGCACAGTGTGATCAGGCAGATAACATTCTTTCGGCATCCTCCATTTGACAGTCAAACAGAGAAGTGTGATTTATCACTCAACAGAACTTGTTTCCACTGCTCCACAATTTTGTATCCTAGTGTTTTACACCGCTCCCTCTGACGCTTGGCATTGGACTTGGTGATGTAAGATTTGTGTGCAGCTGCTTGGCCATGGAAACCCATTCTATGAAGCTCTGCTGCAGTTTTTGTGCTTAAATTGTGGCCAGTTGAAGTTCTTGAACGATGGAATCAGCAGAGCATTGGCATATTTCATGCACCTTGGCTGAGTTGCTGTTGTTCCTCAACACTTCCACTTTCTAAAAATATCACTTACGGTTCAGTGTGGAATATTCAGCAGGGCTGAAATTCCATGAACAGTCTTACTGTAAAGATGGCATTCATCATAGTACCACATGACCCCTTTTTGTATCATAAATGGGGACTGCATGGCTAGGTGCTTGACGGATAGATGGCTGAATATGCTTGTCCATATAGTGTAGCTTCTGGTCTTACAATTTGGGAGTAATTATCTAACTATCCAGAATATTTTCTCTTAACTTATGGGCCATTTTTTGTTTGTTTGTTTTTTTTAGAACTTGACAGAGCCCACACAAAAATGGACTGGCAACCCTCAGATTCCCCGCCCAAGTCCTTACAGACTGAGCTACTGGACACCCCTGGTCTAGTAGTTTAAATTTAAGGTAAGAAAGTATAAATGCTGATGCTCATGTAAGATAGACTGCATATTCTCTGGTGCAGGGTGATAAAATGGAGCGCTATGAAATGCAAATCAAATTTATGAGATAAAAAGCCACTATGAATTCTGAAATCCTTAACCCACCACATCCCCACATCGATATGTGTGAGGCGTTATCAGTCTCTCTGGGAAAAGGTCGAGAACCTCGGCCTGTGCGGTGTTAGTGATTTAAGGTCCTCAGGGGGTGAAGCATGCAACAAATAATGGACATCTGCAAAAGTCAAACAGGTCAGGACTCCAGTGGTCTGATAAGGCAGAAGACTCATGAATTATAGAGTGAAAGAGAAAATATGACATTTTTTTCCTTTTCATATAGGGACAAAATGCTCTGCAGAGAAATTACCTTAAGAAGCTGCTGTGATAGAGTTCTGTCAGAGACGATATCAACTCCAGCCATTTCTCTCACTCTAAAAGGTTTGAATTGCATCAAAAACTCAGAACATTTTGGAAGAGTTCAGCATAAAAAGGGGCACCATTTTTATTATTTTTATCTGCTCAAATTCCAATTTTTCTTTCATATAATACAAGCCATTCTTTCACAATGAATGGACATTGGCTTTACAAGGCTCATTGGCTTTAATTAAAGCAGCCTGTGGGAGTCATCATCATTCCCTTGAGATATATTCAGTATGTTCATTTATATCAAGGTTTCATGGTGACACAATGCATCATTTTTAAATATAAATTAGAGCTGTGGGACCATTCAATTCTCCTGTTTAAATTCATTAAGATAAATGGCAAAACCAAGAAGCCTGACATGCTGATTTTAGGACTAAGAGGACCTCTCTCTTCTTCCTCTTTGACGCTTCTGCAGAAAAACCTGACAGAAAAAGACACTCTTAATCCTTAAAAAGTATTTAGCAGCCTCCACTCTCACTTTCTACAAGATTTTGGAGTGTTCATTTATGAATTTGTGCCCATTCACTCTTTAGTGCATTTATGAGGTCAGGCCCTGATGTTTGACAAGAAGGCCTGGCTTGTGATCTCAGTTCCAGTTCATCCCTCAGGGGATCGATGGGGTTGAGGTCAGGGCTCTGTGTGCACCAGTCAACATAATCCACATCTACATGCTGATGGGAGGGGGTAGCTGGGTCTGAAAGGGCAGCAGAGTTAGATCACAGTATAAACACCGAAATATGATTTGTAAATCAAAATTAATGATTAAAGTAAGTCAAACCACAGTTGTAAGCCACTCTAAAAAAACAAACTAGGTGTTTGCTACATTAACAAGATGGGATCATGTAGTTTCTACATTAGACAGACCCCCCCCCCCCTCGAAAATCTCTGCCCCCCCCCAAGGGGGTCCCAAGGTTGGGAACCAAGGCCATAGACCATGGTCTGTGCCATTACATCCTAAATATGAAAGTACTTTAGGCTGGAGATTTACTTGCTGTTAACTCCATGTTAGTGTATGCACAATGGCTTCCATTGTGTGGGTTGTACATGTCCACAAAAATTAATGCAGGTCAATGGTATAAGTTGCAGTATGCATATATGGTGGGAAGGTGTAGAAACAGACTGGCCATGATGGTCAATAAAGCAGCAGGAAAACAATGACAAGAAGCAAATTTATTAACCAGGTCCACAATTAAGTATAACAGTAAAAAAAAACGGTTTTCCCTTCAAGGCCTCAAACATGACTTAAAATAGCTGGGATAGAATAGTTCCATTACAGAGTTCAAAATTTAAAACTTATGGACCCAAAGACAGTGTATCAGTTTGATGAGTGACTGTGTAAACCAGTGGCTTTCAGTTAGGTGTGTCTGAGGCTGTGCTTGTTGGTCACCAGTCACCATGGTCACTATAGTTAATCATTAAATGTTACATCTGTGCATGATGGGGAATGTTTAAGAAACAAAGTGCTGAGTTACAGACTGTTGGACGTGGCTCGGGGCCATAAAATGCCCAGGTCTGCTCTGGATGTACACTGTATGCTCACTATTCTCTATTTCTGCAAAGCCAAGTCTAGCTCTGCATAATTATCACAGAGAGAATGGGAGAAGAATGAACCTGATCCAAGCTAACCTTTAACTGAGACTGTGGGTGATGCCATGGAGGTAAAATGATGAATAGCACTTAAAGACAAAAACTGGAAGCACTTTTCTTACTCAAATCTGCAATGCTGAAGCTTAAACACTGCAGAGGCACCTTAAAACACCACTCCTGAATCCAGTTCTGTCAGAATCTTCTTGCACAAACATACAAAGCAGTTATTTTTCACTTTAAAAAAGAAAGTTTGAGTGTCCTCCATGGGTTCTTTTTGTGGGCAAACAAAGTGAAAGGGAGCCCAAGGGGAGGATAGGAGGGTAAATGCTTCTCTAATGGAGTCCTAATCTGTGGAGGCAATCTGCAGAGAGCTGCTCCTGGCTGTGCCGGTTGGTATGATGAGACAGAGGTGACAGCATGGCAGTAATTATTAGTGGTATCATTGATCAGACAGAGGGATGATGGATTCTGTGGTTCCAGATTGGACATGAAGTCTGTCAGGAGAGTGTCAAGGAGGAGCTCAATGTGGGGAAAAAGGGGAAAACGTGGAGCACATGGTGTTCTGTACTTTGGTGCAGATCAGGAGAGGTCCTGGTAAGGTTAGAGATGGGTTGGCTGTATTTGACAAAAGCCATTTATAGATGAGTTTGTGTCTTTATTTAACAAGACTACGATAAAACCTAGTTTATTACTGACCTCAATGATCTGGGATGCCTGACTGAATTGTGTGTGCTGGCAGAGTGATTTTTAGTTGGGGTGTGTAATTGTGCTGTCCCTTAGAGAATCCCCTGGAGAAGAATTTACTGCCTCATTTTTCATGATTTTGAAGCTTAATTTTATAAACTTAGAGATGTTTAATTTGACTGAAATTTGACCTGGGGGTTCATAATACAGTGACCTGTCATCCAACAAACCTAAATATAGGTCTGTTTTCACTTTACAGGGTCTTTCAAAATGTATTCATTCACAACTGCCTGGTACCTCCTCCTCACGATGGTCACCAGCCTGGTCACACGGTGCTGTGGGATGGCATCCCAGTCCTCAACCAGCATTTGTCGCAAGTCAAAAGCACACTCAAGCTGATCCCACAAGTCTTCAATGGGGTTCTGGTCAGGACTGCTGGTAGGCCATTCCATCTTCTCCACTCACAAAATCTGTAGGTAGTCTCTGATAAACCCCGCTCTGTGGAGGTTAGTGTTGTCATCTTAGAGAAAACAGGTGCCAATCAGGCGCAACAGCAAAATAAGCTGTTTGGCATTAGCAGAGAAGATTTGGCAAATTTTTCATGGGTGCAACCAACATACTCAGCTCTGCTGCTCATCCCACAAATGCATGTTCCTTACAAATGTGTAAGCAACATGATCTTGCCTTCTTGCTTGACTTTTCAAGACCTTCTCTGTTTGGTTCAATTAGTGACGTATATCCTGTTATTCCAGACTTTATACCTTTGCCTTCAATTAAAGCACTTTGCCAAGAAATGATACCAAGATGCATTTTGATAAGGTTTTTTTCTTTCATAAAATGTGATAATACCCAAGAAGCATCATGACTGTATAAAAGTGATCTATATTTGCATCTGGCAGGATAAGAGAAGCACTTCAAATCACTCTGAATACCCTTTCTTCCTGTTTTGTTTAAAGCAGAAAACTCAAACAGAAGTGTACTGTTTATAGAGATAAGGGTTAATGCTTGTGCATGGTCATTGGATGAAGGATAGCGCTCTCTCCTGGTGAATGTCATTACCTTTAAAAAAAAAAAAATCTGAACTTTAATGTGCAGCTGAGCTCCTTTGTCTTTATGCTGCTGCACTGACCCTGTTGTTATTTCAAACATGCTGCTCCTGCAGTCCCGCTCTCTCCACCACCTCCTGAGTTTAAGCACTTTAATGTCACCATGACATACAGTGCCTGGAGGATAAACACGGCCATCTCTTCCACTTCTGCACATTTAATCTGATGCTGTCTCAGGAATCAAAATGATTCTTGTATTATCAAAGATGATGTGACAAAGAAGCTGTAAAGTCAATAAAATAAGTAAATTAATCTTTAGACGTGTATCTGTGTCTTGGTCTAGAAGTTGCAGATAGAGTGTGTTGCCTTCTAAACAGCTCTGAGTGGATCACAGAGGCCTTGAGCTCTGCAGGTAAACAGGCTGCAAGGCAATCTGTTGCTGTCCGTCCCACTTAGCCAAAGGCTGCAATGGAGAGCCGATGTTTGGTGATGCTGCAGAGGGAGGGATTACAGAAACACTCAAGGGGCTTTCACCACCTGTGCATGTATATTCTCTGTGTCATTGGGCTGGCTCAGAGAGAAGTCTCTATCCACGTTTCTTGTTGATCCATTACCTGATATGTCTGACTTTTTCTCATTATCCCATGCTGTGTAATGAGAAAACAATCAGCCTGCCTTCCTGTGCAGTGACAAGCTCTTCCATGTTTCTGTCAGGCTGCAGGAACAGAATTAGCACACAGACCAGGTAGCTGTCGTGTTAGCAGAAACAGTGTCAACATGTGTGACTTGTGATTAAAAATCAAACTATCATCCTCCTTTGTTAGATGTCAAGGAATGTATAGTTTTCTTATAACTCCTCATGTGATTATTTAAAATGATTACAGATGAAGTCACCTATGTTACAGAATTTATTTATTGTCTTTACACTATATTTTGTGCACTTCTGCAGAATATATAGGAAATTATAGATACACTATGGACAAAAGTATTTGGCTTCCTGACCATTACACCAAAGGGACTGAAATTACATTGTATTTTAATACTTGTACTTTTATATGGAGTTGGTCCCCTGTTGTAGCTATAACTGCCTCAACATTTCTTGGAAGGCTTTTCACAAAACTTTGCAGTGTTTTGTGCAAATGTGTGCCCATTCATTTTGTAGAGCATTTATGTGGTCAAGCACTGATCTTGGACAAAAAGCTTGGCTCACAATCTCTGTTCCAGTTCATCCCAAAGGGTCTCTGTGTGAGCCAGTTAAGTCCCTTTGTGCACTGGGGCCCAGTCATCTTGGAATAGTGGAGGGCCTTCCCTAAACTATTGCCAAAAAGTTGGAAGCATAGCATTGTCCAAAATCTCTTGGTATGCTTAAGCATTAAGACTGGCCTTCACTGGAGATAAGGGGCCTGGGCCCTGACCCTAAAACAGCCCCATACCATTATCCCTCCTCAACCAAACTTCAATTGGCACAGTCCAGTCAGGCAAGTAATGTTCTCTGAAGAGCCGTCAAACCTAGACTCCCCATCTGACTGCCAAACAGAGAAGTGTGATTTATCACTATACTGCTGCACAGTAGTGTCCTAGTGCTTTACACCACTCCATACGAAATGCGGCATTAGACCTGGTGATGGAGCCGCACCATGCAGTTGCTCTGGCATGGAAACCCATCCCATGAAGCTCCTGCCACACAGTTTTTGAGCTAGTCCTTAGAAGACATGAGTTCTGACATAACCATACAATTTTCTTGCCGTTTTTTACCCAGTAAGGCTTTTTTCACTGTCTGAGGATAGAGTTCAGTGGGAGGGTAAAGACCACAGCAGCTTCCACATCATTCTCCCCTTGTGGAGGAAAGGTCTCACTCTGAGACTGATAAATGTTAATTACCCCATACTGACATCAGCCTGCAAATGCAGCTTCTGCTGCAATAAGAGATGGAGAACAGGGAGTAATTGATGAGAAACTGCCTCTTTTTACACTGATGACTTTATAATGAACATGTTTGTAATAACATTTTGATTCTTTTCCTTTTCTGCATCTTTAGACATGAGCTTACATCACCAGCTAATGTCTGCTCTATATTCTGGTATCATGCTGTGAAGTGTGGTGACTCCATCTCTGACTTCCACCCAGTTGATTCTGGGGTAAGGCGGGGTTGGGGCAAAAATATCAAAACCAATATTTGGGCCAGAGGTTCAACTACTTACAGTAAGTTCTTAGAAGAGAAACTCCCTCCAAGTTTGAAGGTATGGCAAAGTGTATGTGGTTACCATCACCAAGTTTTTTCCATGCCACATTTCAGCCAAAGGTGCCAGACAAATGCAGCATGTGGTCCAAGAGTTGATGCTATCAGGGGGATGTACTTGGCTGCTATGCGCTTATACTCTTATCTGAAAATAACCTTGAGTGGCATAATATGGCTTCCTTTTTGATAACACAATATTTTAGACTGACATATTCTGCCATGATGCCACAGTCAGACTCTGCCAGGCTACAGTCACGCAGAAGACAGCTCTTATAACTTCTCCTCATGCCTGAGTCATGAGTGCTAGGGCTTAGTGAGTGCAGCAGTTTGCAGTGAGACATAGCCTGTAGGGGGCACTGTTGGATTTCATGAGCCCTGGCAGAAGTTTTTGCTTCTCTCCTCTCACTGACTGGCCTCTAATGATCCATCCAGTTTATGGGAGTCAGTGGTGAAATAAAAATTGTATTTTATGCTGTGTCATTGTAAACCACTTCAGCCTGCATGAGTTTTAAGCTTAACAGTCATAAAAATCCACCAGTAAAATCTGCCTTTGACTCTGATTGCACACAAACATTTATTTAGCATTTTTGCTGGATTCGATTTTAAAGCCAAATTTAACTGAACGTTTTACAGTAAATGTTGAAATAATCCTGCATAAATTGTCGGTGAATGTGTAACCTTGACAAACATACAAATCCACTCATCAAATTCCGAGGTCATTTTTATCTTTTTCCACAGAATCAAGCGTTTCTAATGATGTGGATGTTGGTAAAGTCTTTGGTGTAAATGAGAGGGTGTGTAGAAAATGTCCTGCGTGTGTTTGATGGGCTTGGGGAATGAAGTAATAAAACAAGGTTCACTCTGGGGGTCTCACTAACAGGGAAGAAGTGGAGGCTTTTTAGGGAATTGTGCACATCTGCACTGTGCATGGAGGAAATTCCGGTTCCTACGTAAGCAGGCATATTGTCAATGTTTTGCCTCCAGAGATTTTAGCTGCATAGTAGCATATTCAGGGTCTCTTGCCTTGCTTCACTCAGGGGCTTACACTAAATATTTGTGACCTTTTAGGCTTTTTGTGGAACAAAACAGTCAGCAAGGCATTTGGCTTTATATTCTTTATGTTAAACCAGTACCTGTGAGCTCTTTCGACAGCTTTGTTTGATTAAATGATTCAGATGAATCAGTAGTAAAGTGTGAGCACAGACATGGATCTTTGGGAAGGTTAACATACAGTGCTTAACAAATTTATTAGACCACCTGTCATATTTGTTAATTAGCGAGCCAAAGGCGACATACAATTACATCATGATGTGTTTAAAGATGCTTAGACTTCTGACAATTCAAGGAGGAGAAAGTTAAATTATTATGATGCGTTCAAAGTCATGTACAGAAAATTGGAATTTTTGTTTTAGGCGAGGCTTAGTCATTTAATTAACAATCTAAAATAGATATAAAGCTTAAGTTCTGTTAAAAACATATTGCCCAATTTTCCAACCCAAATGCACCAATATTCCTATTAATATTACTAATATTATCAATAAAGAGTTTGATAATTTAGTCCCATAATCGATTCGATTAAAAAAAAAAAAAAAATCAATGATCCTCATCCCAAAAGACCATTATGCAATGTATATTAGTATTTTCATCAATTAATTTTTTTTTTTGTACATAAATAATAAATAACTAAATAAATATTCCATATGCTATTAATGGATAAAACTGCAGTACTTCATGAGTCACCACCCAGTTTTTTTTTTTTTTCTTTTCTGGCAACTCTGATTTATAAAGTAAATTTCCTCATTCAAATCCTCCACTGACAAGCAGGGCGCCCATACGGCTGGTCTGAAAATAGACCTGCAGCATATCCCTATTGAAGCGCAGTGGAGTGGCGATTCAGAGATGTGCTGGTGCAAGACTGGAGCGCGGTCAGTTGAACTGCTCTGATTGACTACAGAGGGAGCTAGTACCATAGTAGGGTTTGTGGCACTGCATGTGGAAACTGCGGGTAATGGGTGGCCTTGCTGGCATGTCACAAAATCCCTTTGCCAATGCTTTGGTATCCAGAAACCAAGCCAAGTGGCTACCTGAATGTTTGTAACTATAAAAGATTTGATTCAATGCAAAAATGGATGTTTACATAATACACATCACACAATCCATTTGGGGATGTGTAGGTCATTGTTAAGACCATTGCTTACCATAGCTTTCAAACTTTAACCATATATGGATGTTGATCATTAATGTAGTATTAATTGCGTTGATTTTGTTGGCTGTTCCACTGAAATATATAGTAGACTGTTAAAAGTTTCACAGTACGATGGCATTTATCGTAGTTATCAACAGCCAACATTTGAAGGCACAAATCAATAGCAGGGTCCAGAACTCAGACACGTCACGTGGCACTCTGGGATTGTGGGATTTTTCTTCTGGAACTAAACTGTTGGGCTCTATTGCTGCTAAAATTCTACACCAATTTGAATGTTCATCAATTTTCATTGATAAAAACCAAAGATAACAGGCCTACACAGTTCCTTTTTGCTGTCGTGAGGCCAAAACCTTGTATCTCCAAAATCACCACTTTTTGTTTAAAGTGTGACCAATGGCACATGACCAACGGAGATAAGAGGTTGTGTCCCAACACCAGCGTTTTGCTTAAATACCTCTCAAATGTTAAATCAGGATTTTAGTTGACGTGCAAATCTAATTTTAACAACTTTTGGGGGGGGGGTCACTAGCCGTTTCTCAATTCAAAGTTCACAAGTTCAAACTTGCATTCTCTGGAAGTTCGAACTTGGCAAGTTCGCTCCGGAGTTCGGACTTCAGGGGTACGGGAGTCCGCAGAACGATGCTACTACTATTGGAACAGCAGCGGACTTTGCTAGCGTCCCCTTCTACGTCCCTACACGTCACATCCGGTTGCCTGCTGGTTTTGTCCGACATCATCCATTTAGAATTTATCAATGATGAATTTTATCCAACTCATCCAACGTTTCTGGGTTTCAAACACATTTCTATCACAAACAAGTAATTTATTCATATTTTTACGTGGCAGCAATTGTGTGACTTCTCCTCTGCCACTGTTTGAGTTTCCCGCTGGATGATGCAAATTGCATTGTAGGATTGTAACTGGGTACTTCGACCGAACTTGTTTTGATGCGGACTTTGAATTGGAACAGAACTTTGGCTTTGATTGATGACGTATCATAAATCTGTACGTCCAGAAGTACGCTGAAGTATGCGTATTGAGAAACGGCTTCTGTCTTAGTTTTTTCTCTAGATATCTGATGAATTCTGGTCCATAATGTGTCTTGTGACTGCTATGATCTAAGCTTTGTATTTTCACTTTATAGAAGGCAATAACTGTGATTTCAAGATGTCTCTCATTCAGCCATTCTGTCCACATTTCCCATAAAGAATATATACACCACTGCTCTGGGCTTGCCCAGACCCAGTGCTGGGCCTTCAGTAACAGAGGATAATTCATCTCTTAAAAGGTCCACACAGAGGAGGACCTTAATCTTCAAAATCTGAAGGTTTAAACAGAGACATGAAAAACCCTCTTGTTCCACTGAGGGCAGGAAGCTTAGCATCATGTGGGCTCTCGTTTCTGGTCTGGAGTCTTAAAATGCCAAAAGCCCAGCAGTGTACATGGAAGTACATGTTATATTTGTACTAAAGGTCACTGATGAGGTAGACAGCTGGGCTGATGTTCAGTCATGTCTTAACACTCACAGCCTGAGGTGGGATTGCCACCAGCACTTTAATGCTCTCTTCTTCTCATCATTCTGCTTTAGTCCCTGTGTGGGTTTGCTTTGATGGAGAGAACAGAAAAATGATCAGCTCAGAAACTGATGTTGTTCTCAAGTTCAAGACATTTCTGTAGTAAATGAAAAGAAAAAGCCTCAGGATTCAGACATTTTTCAGTATACTGACATCCAGGAAATAAGATCTGATTGTGCAGTTTTGTATGCTTGTCCTCATAATGCATGATAATCTTATTAAACATCTTTCATTAAGGGTTTTCTCCATGCAGTGATGACTGGTTGCACATGTTGTACATGCAAGTGTGCCAAAAACCTTAACAGTCTAAGCAGACACAGACATCACTGAATCAAAATCAGATCCTTTTTATTTTAGATTTTATTATTTTTTTGTCTTTTACTGTACTATAGAGATGTCTTTCCGTTATTTTAAATTTAACTACTACTACTACTACTACTACTAATAATAATAATAATTACTTTATTTAATGTACCATTTATAATGTCTTGACTGGACAGTTGATAATAATGTGGACTTAATATACAGTAAATGACTAAAGAGTAGTCTATATGTTAACAAAAGGCTACATTATTTAAAGGCTCCATGTTTGAAGGATCACATATGCAGTATTGCCTTAAAAAGTATAGAATGTAGTTTGCTATAAAAAAGGGAAAAAGTTTAAACTTTTGCTATAATCAGAACCAGCCAAATTGATGTGGGCCCATCCAAAATTGTAATCCTGGCACCATGCCTGGTTCTGTCAATGTATAACTCCACAGGATGACTGTTTTAGGTCAGTTTGTTTAAAGAAAGCTCTGGATCTAATAGTGAGGAACAAAAAGATTAGAGAGGTAGCCATCAATCACAGCCCCCTGCTTTTCTTGCCATCATATTACCTCTGCACAATCACACCAACCCCATCAGTAATTCAACAGACAAAAGAAGACTTTATCTCTCCAGCTGTCCAAAGACTGATCAGTTAGCTGATTATGATGTTAGCAGATCATCAGCTGATAAAATTTTATGGTTGAAAATTTAGGGATGACTAAGCTGCTGCACACCCTGCAGTGCATACAGCATGCAAAACGTTCAGGAGGAGAGATGTGAGCGAATATTAACATCTTACATTTTAATTTGCCCATAAGAATTTTCCATCCGTTATATAACACAATAGTAGCAGAATGAAGGCGAGGACTGAGGGTTCATCTGGCTCAGCAGGTGTAGTGTTACAAGCTTCTCAATGGGAGTCAGGATTGTTGTGTGAAGCATAAGCTCCAGCACTATTCACAGTGTTTTGTGCATAATCCCAGTGCTTTTAACTGGGAGCTGGGACAAAGTAAAGGACACATAGCAGGGTGACTGCTGCTGAGAGGAGAGTGCTTGGTGAGATGTTTCTGTGACTCAGATCTGGCCTACATAATAGTCTGCTTGTCTTTCAGCCTTCAACGACACAAAAGCAGAAATACTGAGCTGATGATACTGTTAGAGAGCAGGCTTATGTATTACTGTACTGAGAAATGGGTTCAATGTGGCTAAAACCATCATCCTACTCAATTTAACTGTTTCTTTCAAGGTCATTTTATATAGCTAGTGGTGTAATACATTTAGAGGGAACATCCTGTAAACAGGAAAGAAAAAGAACTCTGTTTTCATCTATTTTTATTTGGTGCACTAATCTATTTTTATGCTCCACAGTGTGTGGCTCAGCTAATCAAAAGTCAGCCCTGCACATTTATTATGTACTCATCTATTTTATTCCACATTGTGTTAAAATGAAACAGAAGACGTGGACCGCTATAATTATTCTACAAACACACACTGAATATTCAAAGTGAGTTTTCATAAATTTGGGGACTGCACGCAGGGACTGAATACAGAAGAACAGAAAATAAATAGACTTTAACTTTGAAGCATTTTTATGGGGTGTATGCGTGTCTGATGAAAGGCTGCAGAAAATAAAGGAATCATTCTCTTTTTTCTTTTGTATGATCATTTAAACCAGCTATGTAACTTTGCAGGATTGCTGTAAGGAAGAATGTTGGTGAACGTTGAGGAGGGGAAACATTAAAATGTTCCCCGCAGGTTCTGCTGCTACTGAATGAGAAATAAGTCAAGTATAGGAAATCTGAATCCACCCTATAGTCTTCAACTGATTTTCTGACTTATACTTTACACTCTTAAGTGTGTTAGCAATACTAGAACTTGAAAATGTCACTTCTTATTTGTTAGCACAACTTTATTTTGTTTTGTGTCAGTAATTTAAGCAGATTTAAATCATACAGTTCAATATAGCACAATATAACACAATGATCTGTTGTTTTTGTGAACCCCACAAACGTAACCCTCCCCCCAGAAACTAAAAAACGAACATTACGTGTGTCAGGTTAACAGTTAGTTGCAGGACGGAGAGGTCTGTTGATGGGACAAAGAAGGCAACATCAACAATAATGGAGAAGGAAAGAGACTAAACTTTTACTCAGGTGTAAGTCGGACAACCTTGTTTCTCCTTCATCGATCTGAAGCTGCTCTACCAATCTGCAGTCATACCTTTAAAACATGTCATACTAACCCGCAATTTCCACATAGGACGACTGCGCCGTGCACCAGAGTGCTGCAGGTTTGGTCCAAAAGGTGAGCAGCCTTGCCCACTGGAGGTGAGTCTAGAGCGCTGCGCTGTGGTGCGCAGCCCTGATCAGCAGGTAGAGATCATGGGAGAACTGCGAGTTCACACAGGAATAGTATGTCAACAGCAGACTATTTTACCTTTGGGGCTCAATTTATCATCCTTTCTGGTATAAGTCCATGATATTATTGCTTCCTCCATTAGGTGAGTGCATTAGGAAGTTAAAAGGTTAATGTTAGCTTAAAGAATCTGTGGTTTTATGTCAAATTCTTTGGCTAAATATCCCCAAAAGTTAACTTTTCCTCATTAATGGCGCCGTTGCAGCTCTGTGACCCACTGACCTCTCGGTGACCCTTTGCTCTCGCTGCAGGATGAGATGTAATGTTGATCTAATGATGATATATGATCAGAAGTCCACGCATTGTGTTATATTTTGAAGAAACCAGATATAAAGGACAAGAGGACCTGCGTGGTCTGATTGTTTATAAAATGGGTTTTCCGCTGAGATGGCTCCTTAGTAGACTGAACAGATCATTGCACTCTCCTAATTAATCCTCTGAGACCTATGCCAGTTTTTTTAACTTGTGTCTCACCTGGACTTTTTGTCTTAAAAAGCTTGTAAAACATCAACCCTGTTGTGCACAGGCAATGTCTAAACATCCCTTTTTTCCAGCCAAACCTGGGCTTTAAGAATGTGTGCTGCAGCAATGTCACTTGAATTTTTAAAAAGTTTAAAAAAAACTAAAAACACTAAACGGAAATTAAGACTCAAAGATGTAAACACAGTAAAGATTAATGACTACATTTTTTTACAGACTGGTTCTCCTATCTTTTGGGAACCAAAAAGTGAAAAAAATAATAATTCTGTGACCAAACATATTCAAGATATTCACATTTTATAAAAAAGTCACTGTCCTTTTGGGAATTTGAGACATTATTCAAAGCAGTTCCTGTCTACATTGACACAGAAGGACACATCATGGCCTCTCTGTGTCTCTTTCTCTCTATTATGGATCATTTAGGCTCAGGCTCTTTTCCAGTGTTTGCACATGTGCTGTCTAGCAAAGCATGACGTGACAATGGAATAGCTTGCCATTGGTTGTCACAACCCAGTTACAATGCATTGTGGGAAGCACACAGACAATATGGCAGATGGCATTAGCCTTTAGTTGCAGGGACATTAAAAAATGAATTATAAAATGGATGAAAAGCCATTGAATATCAGAGTTACTGGTGTGAACTTAATCTTTAAAGACCTTGGAAACTCACTTAAGTTCCAGGCTCCCTAGAAAACATCTGTAAAGAATGAAGGCGTGGATGGCATCACAACGCAGGGCTTTCAGAGGAAAAAACACAAGTAAGTGGCTATGATTTACAGATCAAGAGTTATTTAACTCTGTTTTATATGTCTCTTCTTTTTTGTTTATGACGAGGGTTGAAGGCCATCATTTGTTGATGGCCTTTCCCTTCCTCCCTCCCTCAAGCATACAAACTAGTGCTGTTAATCAATTAAATAAATTAATCAAGTTAATCACATCACTATGCTGTTCTTAATCATGATTAATCACAGCATTGTTTGTAGTTTTAGTATATTTTTTTATACATTTTTAGGATTTTAAACTTTTTTATTGTCAAGTGTCTATTTTTTTTCTTGTAACTCTATGTTCAGCACTTTGAATATGCTTTAAAAAATGTATTACTATTACAAATCTTTGCTGGTCTAAAGGTACGCTATACAGAAAGTGTTTTATTTTTTCTCCTCCAGAGATCCTTTGTGTTTGGTACAATTTGGCAATGCCACAGTCTTTTAGCCTCAGCTGTGATCAGTTGTTTGAATGAGGGACCTTTGAAAGAGAATAAAGACAACCTACAATAAAAATGCGGGATTATGACTCTAGATACGATGACCTGCTGTGTAAGTGGAGATACTTCAGGAACCAGAAGAAGAACCTGTGTAAATGCAGACTCGTCACTCTCCATTCAGAGATCCCTTAAAAAATACTAGCACATCCCTTTAAGCTCAAGCTTTTTAACTGAATTATCATTGATGATTTCTGCTCACCTTTAAGACTAACAATCAGCCCAACGATAAAAAGATTCAAGTGTTCCTGTGTCGCCAATGCCAGTGAGCTTAAACTGAAACTTTAATTGGAACAGAAAACTTTAATACTGCATATAATCATTTCACATCAATAAAACATCAAAGCATTCATTATACAAACTTCACTGTCACTAATGCAAACAAATAAGACCATTAAGATCCCAGCCACAGTTAACTTCTGATTTGAATTTTAAAATGTGAGTGAAAAACACAGGAGACTGGTTATTTTTTGCACTAGCAGATACTTAAACCAACACAACAGTGACTCTCAAACAAGTCTTTTTCTTTCAGGAAGTCACAAATTCCTTATCTGAACACCACAGGGGCTTAAAAGCAAAATAGGGCAGAATCAAGGCTGTAACAGAGTTTAGAAATGAGTGAAATACAGTTTTTTTTTCTATATAACAACAAAAAGAAAAGGAAGCCAGCTGACTTTTGTTGTTCATATAATATTGGCAGCTCAGAGAACCAGGTTGTTTGCATCCTCCACTCCCCTGGTGCCGTTCTTGACTCTAAAATGACAAATATTAGTGCTGTCTGGGCCCTCCTGTGCCCAGGAGCATCATCGTTTTCAGTTCTTCATCTATCATTCTGTTTTTTATCCTCTCTAAGTCCTCCTCTCTAGGGTTCACTAAAATTATGTTTAATTAGAGACAGACACACCGTTCTCATCAGTTCATGCAAATACTGAAACACTGATCTATTAATATTTACAACCTGTACAACCTCCTGGAAGACTAGCTGGATCCTTCCGTGCACAGAGACATCCCACCATGTCAGAGCTCTCTTTGTCAGTTTTTACTTTCCAGTGAACTTGCATGAGTGCCAGTCCTGTGAGCCGCTCATTTGTCATGCTGAATCTGAGCCATGTCTTCATCCTTCACATGGCAGAAAATTAAAATGTTTGGAGTTTCTCCAAGGCGGAGATTCTTCCTGCAGTGTTCTGCTTCACTACTAACAGGTCTTCTTCTCTCTCATTTCTCAGCTGTTTTAGAGCGGTCAGTATGATAGGGCTGGGTATTTCCTTAAACCTCACAATATGATACGTATCGCGATACAAGGCCCATAATATGTATCCCAATACACACTGATTTTGGTTTAGTCACACACTCCTGTGGGATGGCATCTCATTCTTTAACCTGTATTTGTTGCAAGTCAGCTAATGTAGGTCCTACATGCTGACAGGTGAGGAAACTGTCTTCTACGGTTGTCGTCTTCTTGGGACGCCCACTCAACAGCCTGTCTCTGGCATCCCCTGTTATATGGAATTTGGCCTTCAGTTTGGAGATGGTGCTAGGGCTCACTCCAAATAATGTTGCAACATGGATTCAAGGAATAGCAGCTTGAAGTTGCCCTATCACACAGGCCCTGTCCAAATCAGTCAAATGTAGCACGCTGACTCTTGGAGCAGACACTTACTTATTACTGTAGCAGGGCCCATACTCACAGGTGCTGTGATCAGGTGCCCTGTTTTCCCTGTCTCCTACTTCTAACACCACTGATGCACCACCTATACCAGCAACACCACACCGTCACTGAGGGTACTCATGCCATCAAACACAGGACTAAGACTGGTTGGTCTGCATCACCAGAGTAAATTACAACTTTTTATAAATTGATACAGCAAATCTTTCAAGCGTTTACATTTTTAGATTAAGATTGCAACATTTAGCCCAAAGTAAAACCTTCAGTTTCTCACCTAACTGTTAGTGTCTGAAACTGGAAGACAAAACTGATTCATTTCCTCTCAAACTTTTCAATTTCTAGTCCAATTTTTCATCATCTTTGACATCACTAACCAAGGACCATGAGACTGGGATCAAGTGTGAAGAGTTCAAGAGTCAAAAGTTCTGATATCTTCTCAGCCACTGTGGCAGAGGCCAAACTCAAGGAAAGCTCTGTGGAGAGTATCCATACAAATACTTACCATCTGAGAGAAGGTATTACTTTACATTATAAAGAAGTTTATGTTTGAAATCAAACATAAATCTTACAAAATAAGGTTTCTTACTTGTCCTTTGTTAAGAGATTGATGTTCAAACATTTTAAGAAATGCTTTCTGGAACGAGGCTGAACTGGGCAACTTTTTACGTCCAGATAATGTGAATAAATCAAACTTGAACAGCATTTGGCAGGTTGTTGTTGCTGGCCAGTTTCTGCTCTGAAGCAGGAAACTTTATCCAGGCATTTATTAAGATTAACAGAGTGGACAGGACACAGTAGACAGCTTCAGGTTGTTTGGACATGTGAGGAGATAAATGTGATCATTTTTTTGGTAATAAACTCTATAGTACAGTTAAAACAGTGATGCTAAGCTTTTAAAACCCTTGAGGTCAGATCACCTTTGTACAAGATTAAAAAAAATTTACATGAGGTGACAACATATCATTGATAGTCACCAAGACAGTCTGCTCTGCTCGCATGATGATGATCAAATCTTGATTCTGACCACAAGAGCAGATTTGAGGCAGCATGAGTTTACAATTTCCACACCTACACTACCAGGTAACTCAGGAATCTCTCCTGCTCAAAACTTTCAAATGAAGTTTCTCTGCTCTCTCTTTCAGCTGCTGACTCTCCATCTGTATAAGTTCTTCTTCAGTGTATTCCAGATCATACAAATATCCTCTTGTATCCACAGTAAATGGCACTTTATCATCATTTGAGTCGAAATTGCTCATATTACCTTTGTTTTAGTTTGGTGTGGTGTTGTTATTTCTGTAGAAGCCCACAGACCCACACAGCTGATCAGAGGATAACAGTGGGCTGAGGACACAAAATGCCAAAAGCTGCATCGTAAATTAGTGCCTGACACAGAGAGTTTTTTTTTTGTGGAGAAATGAAGTGCTTTGTACGTTTTTGACACAGCATACAGGCGAGCCAACATATCTTCTTGGCCTCTTTTTGTTGTAAAACTTGTTGAACTATGCGGAAAAACGATCCCATCTACAGCGATGGTGCGGATCTTTCTGAGCTCGTACTAACCACAGGAGCAACTTTCACAGAAATCACTGGAGGATAATGCCACTACTATAGCCAAGTACTTCATACGACCCAACTTCAAAAATCCCAAAATATCCCCTTAAGCCCGTTTTGACAAGGTGGACATCTCCTACTCCGGTTGTCTTGGGCACAAACACGGGCTGAGCTCTCCCAAATTCAGCTGACTTGAACAAACTACAATTTTCAATTAAAGACCCTGTAAAGTGAAAATAAATCTGCATTTAGGTTTGTCATATGACAGGTCACTTTATTATGAACCCCCAGGTTAAATTTCAGTCAAATAAAACATCTCAAAGTTTATAAAATTAAGCTTTAAAATCACGAAAAATGAGGCAGTAAATTCTTCTCCAGGATGGTGTGGGCGCGTCAGTCGACTGAACTGACACCACACCCACTCAGGAGAATTATGATCCTCTCAGGTTTAAAAAATGTTGGAGGACAGCACTCACACTATTATCCTGCCTCTTGACCTTTTATTGACTTCAAAAGAAGAGACAAAATCTGTTTTCTGGCTCAAATCTCTGTTATGATGCTTTAAATACTCCATAGACCACTGTGGCTAATAGATTTGCCAAATTTACCTCACAATGAACAGAAAAAAAGCATTTAACTGACTGTTAACTTTCAATAAAGGCAGTGACAGCTAACAACAGACTGTACTGAGATGAACTGCTCTGTGAAATATTGTAGTGTTAGAGGGGCGGGGTAATTCCCCACTATGGGCTGACATCATGAGCCCACATATTTGCCCCGCCCAAATTAAACAGAGTCAGAAAAGAGGTGAAAAACTTTCTAATGGTTTAAATCCAGAATTCAGTCACCTGTAGATCTTGGTGTTTTCACATGTTTACAGCAACCGTATTCCAACATATCTAGAGTGTCAAGACAAAAACTTTGGATTTCACTTTACAGGGTCTTTAAGACAAATAATTAAAGATGAGTATTTTTAAACTTTAACCACATTGTTTTGTTTGCTTTTTATTTCCAACCTTTCAGGTCTATTTTCTGTTTGATTGGTACTTTATGATAAATATTAGTGATTTTCTTTTCAGCGGATTTTTGGGGGGCAATATCAGTGATAAGACATGACTTGTATGACTAAATGCCTTAGGATCAGAGTCAGACTCACTCACATGTAAATCTTGTGAAGTCATTAATGAATTAATGTCTTTTTAAATATATATTTTCTCTGATGGGTAGTCTATATGATTGCAGTATGTCTTAAAGAGCTCTGTTTACTTCAGTGAGTGATTAAATGCCAGCTAATTTGAATACTTCTGTAATGCCCTGAACAGGCCCTTTGATAACACAACTTATTTTATTATTCATATTTCATCTTTTCTTAACAATTTTAAACATCCTGTATGTGTGTTTTAAGCTGCTGTCTACCTAGTCATCATGGAATAATGACTTAGCATACACTTTTTTCTCCTTTTTCAGTGGAGGATAAAAGAACCAAAATAAATACAGTAAGCATCATTTTTTTTTCATCATATCCTGAATTGGAATTTCTTGTTCCTTGAATTGCCCCCCTGAGACGAATAAATATTTTTTTTTTTTAAGATTTATTTTTGGCTTTTTTGCCTTTATTTGATAGGACAGTTGATAGAGTCGGAAACAGGGAAGAGAACAGGGAGAGACATGCAGGAAATAGTGCCACGGGCCGGATGCAAACCCGGGTCACCTGTGTATATGGCGCGCGCCTTAACCACTCGACTACGGCGCACTGAATAAATATTTTTTAACTGAACTGAATTAAATACTGTCGCGCAATAAGTTCCTTTATAGCAAAGTATGATGCCTATATTATATTTGCCTTTTTTAATTCTGAAATATGTATTACATATAGAGAGAAAATAGGCAGCGGTAACAGCAATCAGTGTACGTGCATTACAGTAAATGCAATAATCTAATATTCAAAATCACCAAAGGCTTTCTCAGTGAGGTTAAGCATTTTTTCCTACACTTTTTCTGATGCTGCATTGATTTCAGTTGTGTTTAACATTTAATGACATCAGTTTCACTGTGCTGGAAGGAGTGGGGAACAAGAAAAGTGGTGAAGCAAGGGGAGAAAACAGGGCAAAGTGTTTGCATAAATGAGGCAGAGATTGGTGCTGACACTTCATTATGTTTAGTAAACGATACCATGAAGGGGCGCTTGACAAAAGACTGAAGCCCTAATGGAAGCAGATGGGAGGGATTCTCTTCACATCAGAACATCAAAACTACTTACATGCTTACATCTCCGGCAACCTGGGAGGAGGATACCTTAATAGCTGTGGGGGGGGGGGCAATTTACTTAGGAGATATTTTCTGCTTCTTGTGAAAGTGTTTAGAACTGCTCACAATAAGTAACAGATACAAAAAAGGCATTTTTGCTTCATTAGCACTCATGTTAATGGAGCAAGGACAAAAGTGAGTACATTTCTATTCTATGATAAATCTTTCATAGAAGATGCAAATTAACACTACTGGCCATTACTGTCAATAACAGTAGATGGGCTTTCCTCACAGTAACAATTTCTTGGATTTATTCAGACAAGAATTTAATGTTTGAATGCATCGCAGACTGATACAAACACTGGCACTTTCTGCAAAAGGCCGATATTGTGGATATACTGAGAAAAGCACAACAAACATTCAAGTTTTGACATTAGATTTTCAGTGGGTATTCCTAAAAACTCTAAGTTTGAGAGAACGAGGTATGGAAACAGTTAAGAAGTGTCAAGGAGAGGTATGCATGAGGTTAAAGATGATAAATGCTCTCATAATCCACATTAAGTTATGTTTAATCATACCTGTGAGTGTATCATTATAAGCTGTTAAAAATGTTCTGGGTCAAGTGCACCAGGGCCCTGAAAGAGTCTAAACCCCTCAGACAATTAGTCTTTCTCTACAGGGTCACAGAGAGGTTCTCCTTAATAAAAGGGCAGCCTAATTACAGATTACTTAGTTCAGTCTTATTACATGTTAATGTGGCATTTCCTGTGCTATTTGTCTTGCTCATTACAGTACCTTTGAATCAGTACAAACATAATTTGCATTTTAATTAAAGCAAACCAAAAGACCTGGTCACTGAAATTTTCCCAAGCATAGTTTAACTTGTGCAAAAATTTGGTGAAAGCGACAACATGGACACTTTTCCACCTTTAAAAAGTAGTTTCAAAGTTGATCAAATAGCATAACTTTCGATAGGGAGAATGGTTTCCATCACATTTCCAGGAGCTTGTTTTCAGCACTATGTAACTTAAGCAGGAGGCTGTGTTCTCTGGGAGAAGTGCATACAGATTTATGACAGAGTTCACAACCTGTGAGGATCTCAATGCTGCTTCATTAATGGCTGACGCTAGGATCTCGTTTGCATGTCAAAAGGAAACACAGTAGAGTGTGAGAAGGTTTGTTAGAGCTGGTTTCTGCTAGTTCTTGATCCATATTTAATTTTTGTCCAAAGCACAGCACAGGATACAGGGTAGAGTAAGTCCCCTTTGAATTTTGTAGACTGCTAATTTAGTTTGCTTCCTTGCAAGACAAAGCTTGATCTTTCTTTGCTTTTTATTCATGAAGCATGAATGCAAGAGAAAAAGACTAAAGATGTTGGTCTAGATTAATAACCATTACTTGCAGAGACGGACTGGCAGGCAACAGATGCACACGGCACAATGACAAATTCAACCACCAGATACCACTGTTGGGTCTTACACTGAAATGCCAGACCCACTATTGAATCTTACTTAAAGACGCTGGGGGTTGGAAAGGGGTAGCAGGATAGGGAGTAGATGGTCAAGTCACCAAACGTTGAGTCCAAGTTGAGTCCGAGTCACTAAAGAAAAATTTGAGTTGAGTCCGTCCGAGTGCCCATTACCCATGTTCAAGTCCTAGACCAGTCCCAGTACCTAAAACCTAGAGCCAAATTAAATTAAATTACTAATCATTTTAAAGCCAGCTTGCAGGTGGGCTACATTTATGTGCTTTAATAATGTATGAATTTCTTCTCCTTTAAATTTTAAAGGACTATAGGAGCTGTTCACAGCAACTGAGCAGGAACAAAACTGAAAATCTCCAACCCGGTGGTTGAGTAGCCTTAGAGACAGTGTTAATTTTGGCAACCATTTTTAGTTTCAGTCTTTAGGTCACATTTTTGTCCTGATCACCCTTCATAGTTAAAGTCTAGTTTTAGTCGATGAAAACTCAAAAACATTCCAGTCCAGTTTTAGTCCATAAAAAGTCCTTACATTTTAGTTTCACTTGTGGTCACAACAGTTTTTATCTCTAAAACCAAACTTAATCAGCTAAACTGTAAAAATTAAATGAACAATCATTTTGTACTATCAATAGCCTACTTTTAATAATCTGGAGAAAAAAGATCAAAACAGCAGCTAATATTACGAGTCTAAGCTTTTTAGCAGCTGATGGATTCCAGGGTAGGCCAACAGCATTTTAGTTCAAGTGCTTGTAAAGATTACCACTGGAATACAGAAAAGAGTCACAGGTTTAAGCTACCTACCAGCTCCTCTCTCTGTCATACACAAGCTCGCCCGCCCCTCCTGCTCTCTCTCCTCTGGTTGTTTTAACAGACAGCAGGTTAGACACACGTGAACGGAAATGCATGCACTCATAACTGAACACTGATCAGTTATGAGGAGTTTTCTCACTCAAAACCAACAAATATTACAAAATAAAACTCTATGAAAAAAGCTTTGAGTCCTCCTCTTCATCCTTGAGTCCTGATGCAGTCAAAGCTCGAGTCCAAGTCTGAGTCATCAGTGTTTAAGTCCAAGTCAAGTCACGAGTCCTCCAGATCAGGACTCCAGTCAAGTTTGAGTCCCGGACTATGACATTGGTAGATGGTGGGGGAAAAGCAGGAAGAAAGAGGAGGGGTATGGAGAAGGAAGGACAAGTAAAACAACAAAACAACAAATGGAAGGTATACTTATTGCTGTCACGGCCAAAAAAATATCTTCCATTGTATTTTAATGGATAGATTAAAATGTCTGGTGTTTGGGGAGATAAGTAACATTAGGTTCCTCTTTTTTCATTTCTTTTCTTTGCTGTTGAGCAAATGTTGACTTGCTTTTAAGTGGGAAATAAGAAATGGGTTTGAACTATGTTGAAATCTCACCGGATTGTCTGAAAGTCTTAAGGTCACATGTTTTACCTTTTTAAAACAAGTTTATAATGTTTTCAGATGTCCCCAAAACATGCCTGTGAAGTTTGTTGCAAAACATTCCAGTATTAGATTTTTGTCTAAAAACCCCTCTATTTCAGCCCTGCTCAGAACGAGCTGTTTCTGTGTCTGTGGCTTTAAATGTTAAAGAGCTGTCTGACTCCACCCCTGACTCCGCCCCTCTTTCAGTTTCCGTCTGTTTAACACATGTATTTTAAGTCTGACAATGAACTTTACTGTTTACATCAGTACTAGTAAAGTTACTGTCAAATTGATCGCTTGTTTTGATGAGTGGTCAACAGGTGTGTCACTCTAAGTGAAATTTACGCAAAGAAAGGTGGGCCGTCTTTTCAACTCTCCTTTGGTAAAGCATGGACTGGTGTTTCCTAGGCTAAAGGAGATAATAAAGGAAGTAATGAAGCTAAAATATTTCCGGGTCATTTCACTCAGTTAGGAACCTTCCTAAGTAAAATGGACTATTCAAATGGACCCCTTTCAGCTAGTAGCTGAGAGGACGATCAGGAGAAGGGAGAACCTTCTTTCGAGCAGGGAGGGCAAACCCAACCCTGGGCCAGTGCTAACTCCCCGCATGACATCATAAGGGGAAAATCTGAGAATGGCTTCTTAGTACATATTTTCTGAAAGCGGGGGGGAGGGTCTGATTCTTGGAGATTGTGTGCCAGAGGCACATATTTTTGCTAGAAAAGCCTGAAAATTATATTTTGCATGATATGTCACCTTTAAATGTATCATGTCTGAGGTATGTGGGAAGCAGGTGCTGAGTCACCTCTTCAATTATGTCAGATGACTCAGGTGAATGCCTTCAGAAGATACTAATTTGCAAAAGTTACTAGCCCCAATAGCCAACCCACATCTGTTAACTCGAATGAAACCAGTCATTAATTTTATGTCCAAACCCAACTAAACTGAATCCCATTGATACGTGGGCTTGCTGCTCGCTACAATGCCTTTAAGAGCGAACAAGGCCAAGGATCAGCTGAGTCGCACTGCAGGTGGAACTTATCCTTATGCTCCTGTCCTGAAAACCAGTCCGTTCTTTTTGCTGTCTGTCTCCTTTCTGTGATTCACACTTCATGTTGTGGCTGGTAGTTTGTGCCTTATCTGTATGCCTGGCCTTAGTGTGTAACATTGGCTCCTGGTGGATTCCAGACCTATTCTGACCATTAATGTTAAGTGTTTTAAGCAATGTTTAAAAAAAGTATTCTAAATTAAAGTCACTCAAGCCACTGTGGGTTCCTGATTTATTTCTATGCTATGCAGCAGGTTGTTAAAGCCTCCAGAGTCAGTTAATAATGCTCTCATTGCTGCATAACTAAAATGACATTTCCCTGCTGCTTCTACCTCCCATGGGTGGATGGAAAAAAACATTGCCCTGAATTATTTCCCCATTTAACACTTTTAATTGAGCTGCCATGTGCTCCAGAAAGTGCCGCTTTCTCTCACCCTCTGCAGGCGTTTCATTTTGCTCATCCATCTGAATCCCAAACCCTGGCTCTGGGTTTGTATGGCTTTCACTAAATGTCTGGCTGTGATGTGAGCTTCCCAGTGTAATGTGTTTAATTGAATCAGTAATGTATTTACACTTTACCCTTAATTATCGACTTAGTTTATTGCTGAGTAACTGTGGACGTCAGTATACATACATACAGGCAGAAAGCTAGCACTGTCTATCGTTAAACCACAGCAGCTCATTTATCAAAGCATCAAAATGATCTCAAGCAGAATCTAAATACCTGAAAGAGATGGAGTGGCAAAAATAATTTAAAAAAAATGTCATAGATAGTGTGATGCTAAACCCATTTTATAATCTTAAAGTACAACTTTTTTTTAATGAAGTACTAGTGTGATATTAAATTCACTGCCTAACAACACCAAAATCAGCTGTTTTGTTGTGGGTCAGTATAAAGCAGGAAACTGCAGGGATGAATAATGAGAGCAATGTGGACATGCAGAAGCAACTCTAGTACTGCCTTCAGGTTGGAAGCAGAAGCCCAGAGGTCCATTGTTAAAATGAACAATTTTTCATAATTACACGTCTGTTTCGAAATAAAAATTTGGTATCAGTAGCTCATTTTGTTATTATTTATGACTCATCCATTGTGATTTCTTAAGGTAATGTTCTATTCTTTACAGCTTTTTGTGACATTGTGCAAAAGTGAATGTAAAGCATGTGAATTCTGCAGCAGGGGTCTTTATCATAACAATAACAAGCAAAAGATGACTTGCTCAAATCTTGCCTGCTTCTTGTTTCGACTTGGGAACTCTTCAATGAAAACTGCACTCCACAAAACATCAAACTACCCTTTGTATTTTATTAATGAACCATGCCAGGGACCAAGCAATCAGGCACAAGAACAACAGTGTAAAAAGGAGTAAATTGATTTCATTGAGTTTCTGCAACTCTGCTGCACCTTCATGCTACTTACAATTTAAAAATATATTTAAACGGTCAAGATAATATGAAAGTAAGAATATTACAGGCTATGATCTCAATGATTAGTAGGTTGAACAGCCACATTTCCCAGAAACGAATTGAACATAATGAACAATTTATATCAAAACATACATTCGTTTTCTGTAACCATTTAATCCTCGCAAGGGTCGCAGGGAGACATTTAGCAAAACCATATCATATTATGTTTATCTCAAACACCTACCTTTGTGGGTGATACAAGAAAGTGTTCCCGTATACACAAGATCATTTTCGTCAATTCTCCATCATTCCAGTCCTCTTGCAATTGAAGGTCTCTCTCAACACCAAGCATTTCACGTCTCCTAATAACAAATGAAACAGTGCCAAAAGATTAAAATCAGTCACCTCACTGTCCGTGTTTCATTTTGTCGTACGAAGCCTAGAACGTCATTGGTCGTGTGATCACAGAGATTGGTTCCAAGCCTGGGCACTGTTCTGAACAAGTTTGCTTCAATAGAGTGAAACAGGCTTCGTAGCCTCAGTGTCAAACGTCCGATCTCTACCATGTAGTATCAAATTAAAGCATGGGACATATTAGGGGGACATATTGTGCAAAATTACTTTTTCAGGCTTTTCTAACAAAAATATGTGCCCCTTGCCAGTCCACGATCCCCTCAAATACCAGAAAAATCCATTCCTTTCCAGCTTCTCTTTCTCCACCTTTCAGCCCATGAACAAATGTGTGCTGAAAAAAGCCGTTCTCAGATTTTCCCCTCATGATGTCATGTGGGAAGTTAGCACTGTCCCCAAGTTTGGTTGACCCTCCCCGTTTGGAAGAAAGTTCCACCCTTCTCTCCTGATCTATCTCTCAGCTACCAGCTGAGATGCTGGATAGCTCAGTGGGTTACCCTGCTGACTTTGGTCTAAGAGATTGATGGTTCTAAACCCAGGCAGGTCCTTCAATTTGGATAAAAATGTCTGTAACATCAATAGTGCCACATCCATTTCCTGAGAGGGGTTGGCTCAGACAGCTCATTAACATTTAAAGCCACAGACACAGAAATGTCTCGATCTCAGAAGGGCTGAAACAGAGGGGTTTTTAGACGAGCAAAAATCCAATACTAGAGTGCTTTTTCAGCAACAAACTTCACAGGCATGTTTTGGGGACCTCTGAAAACAACATAAACTTGTTTAAAAGGGTAAAATATGTCCCATTTAACTTAATTGTGTGCACCCAAATTCAAGGTGATAAATTTTACACACAACAGAAACCACAGACCATTACCAAAGCAATCTGGGTTTGCAAAGGATGCAAACCAGGAAGGTGGCATTTTTTTATTTGAAAATTCTTGAACTAATTTGAACTAATGAAAGCTCTAAATTAATAATAATAATAATAATAATAATACCGTAAATACCATCTGGTGTATAAGCTACACATTTTATCCTTTTCTTAATCCTATAAAGTTGTTGAGACAAGCAATGCCATAACAGCAAGGGTGTGCAGCAGCCACTGTTGGACACTTCAGAGACCTACTACAGTTGAAAACTCATATCATTCACTTTCCAGTAAAAGCTGCTGCTTCTCTGCTCAGAGGATGCACAATGGCATAGATGAGACTGGCATGTGTTGGCATCACTTTTTAACAGCTTTTCTCCCTCGTTTGGTCATGCCTGAAGTACACTGTCATGGACATAAAGCTTTTTGAGTGCTGGCTTGACTTTAACACTCCTCAGTTAAAGACAACAAGAGATAGAAAGTTGAAGACGGAGTTAGAGAGAAAAGCCCAAAGCACACTGGCACCGGCTGACTTGTGCCAATATGAGCTCATGGTGGATCAATGTCAGGCCTTTCAGTATAAATAACGTAACAGAGAATGGTCTAGACCTGCTTTCTTTGTGTCTTGACACAATAATGGCTATGAATTGGTTCTATACAAATAGAACTGATTGACTGATGAAGAAAAAGTATTGCTACAAAGCCATGAAAAGATGGACAGACATACCTTAGCTCTAGTAAATACCCATCTTAACCCACTTAAGATTATAGGTATGAATGAAGGACGATTGTGGCGGTAAATGTGTCAAATGACAATCATATAATAATATTAAGATCTGTGGCAAGAAAACATAACAAAACTCTAATTGTTCATGCAGTCAGCTGAAGGTTTTCCATTCAGTCATTATTTGGTTTTAGCCATGATGATGTGGTCTCAGTGACATAGTAGCACCCAGTCTATTGGGTAATTGATGTGAGATCCTTCAGTGTAGAAGGGAACACTACATTTCTGAAGGCAGCCCTAAACCAGCAGAGGTAGCAGCACAGTAAGGCCAGCTCACTGACTGAGAGGCTGAGAGGGTTTGGCAGGGTTTGTCAATGCTGCAAATAAATCTTTGAAAGGGAGAGTGGGAGCACAAAGGAAGCACGAGCAGGCACAAAGGCTGACACCCGCTAGATAAAGGAGCTGCTAGCTTCTTCAGTAATACATCTCACCTCCCAAACAACAAAAAGACAAAAATAACATGTTCTCTTTCACATGCAGAAACAAATACAAACTCTTGTTGTACACAGGTAGGCCTGAAACATCTAACCAAAGACTGGTATTGAGCTCTTTAAGAAATATGACAAGAAAGAAAGAAAGCTTGAGTAAGTTTGGACAGGTATATGTTGCTTGTTTTTTTACTGCAGGCCAAAACAGCTGAAATAAATTCCCCTCCTTTTCTTGTATGAATCTCCTCATCAGCTCTTAGAAACAAGCTGTAAGTTAACAAATAACAGTGCTAACATAAGGAGGGAATTAGCTCAAGAGCGCAAGAGCCACCCATGCTCGGTCACCAAACAGCTGATCCCATTTTACAGCACATTAAATACAGAGCCCCTGGCCTCTAAAGAGTCATATCAGGAAACAAAGGCTTGTTTTAAGCAGGAAAAGGATGTCCTGGCTGTGGGCACTAGTTAAATTAGTCTGAAATTAATCCTGCAGTAATCTGTCGCCTTTGTCAGTTAGTTACATGTCTTTTTTTTCCAAACATCATCTCAGATCCATTTCTATATCACTTCTGTAACCCTGTGAGTGCAGCTGCTCAACCCAGAAAAGATGTAAAATACTGTATTAATAAGATAAGCTATTAATGGCTATAAGAACCCAGATTAGGCCTGTAAATAAAACCAAACCTTACCCATGCCTGAGCTTGTTCTCTCTGAGCCAGACATGAGTTGAGATCCTAATAACTGCAGTGTGGAAGCATGCATCACAGATATGGCATGTCTATTGTTGAAGACCCTGCAAAGTGAAATTAATCATTTGTTGTGTGAAAGGTGTATTATGAATCATCAGGTTAAATTTCAGTCAAATGAAACATCTACAAGTTTATAAAATTAAGAATTAAAATCATGAAAAAAGTTGCGGTAAAATCTGCTTCAGGGTGGTGTGGGCGTGTCTGTTGGATGAGCTGAAGCCACGCCCACTCTACAAATCTCTGTAATGATGCTTTAAATGATCCATAGGCCACTGTGGCATATAGGCTTTGCAAATTTGTCTCACAATGAACAAAAAACAGCATTTAACTGACTGTTAACTTTCAATGAAGCCAGTGACATCAGCTAACAAAAGACTGTGCTGAGATGAACTGCTCTGTGATATATTGTAGTGTAAGGGGGCGGGGTCATTCCCACTATGGGCTCATGACATCATGAGCCCACATATTTGCCCTGCACAAATTCAACCAAGCCAGGAAAGAGGTAAAAAACTTAAAGACCCTGTAAAGTGAAATCCAAAGTTTTTGTCTTAACACTCTAGATATGTTGGAGTATGATTGCTGTAAACATGTGACTGAATTCTGGATTTAAACCATTAGGAAGTTTTTCACCTCTTTTCTGACTTGGTTTAAAAAAACTTTAGATTCCACTTTACAGGGTCTTTAAAATCCTTCAGTGTGTGGCACATCTCCCTTTAAACAGTAGATACATGAACATGTGATTAGTGTGTGAACAACAAAAATTGTAACCACTCAGATATGCTGGTAAAAAGCTTTATTTCTTTATTTTCATTGTTCCTTAACTGTCCCTCTCTGCAACATTTATTCCATTCTCCCTGCCACAGTGGCATTGTGCGACCGAACAAAGAAACATCATTATCCTTTCAGGGACAAAGAAAACACTTTCCCCTTGGATGCTGGAAAACAAAAACATCAGAAATAAAATGAGTGAAATGTTATTTCCAGACAATAGAAGAAGTGGTGTTGGATTTGAGTCAGTGGGGTGCAATAGCGGCCAAACCCCGTCTCTGAAAAGAACATCAAGGTCATTAATGCAGGTTTTTTTTTTTTGTGGTCACCTGCAAATAGAAAAAAAGGACAATAATAAAAAAATGCTGAGATTTTTTCCCCTTATAGCACTAAGACTCTATTAAAAGCAGCTTTAAAAAGGGGTTTAGTTTGCTCTCGTTTTTATTCACCACAAGAGCACTGGTATGACACATTACCACATTCAAACCTGTTTCATAGTGCCAGTTTAACATGTAAATCAAACTGACAAACTAAAATGACTTTCCAAATCATGTCCAATTAACTGAGTTTACCACAGGTGGACTCCAATCAAGGTCTAGAAACATCTGAAGGAAGATCAGTGGAAACAGGAGCTCAATTTTGAGTGGCATGGTACAGGCTGTTTGTTTTTTATTTTTAATATATTTTCAAAACTTTCAAACTTTTTTCACTTTGTCATTATGGGGTATCGTGTGTTGAATTTTTGCAGTATTAAATGAACTTAATCCATTTTGGAATAAGGCTGTAACATAAATGTAAAAAGGGAAGCACTGTGAATACTTCTGGATGCACTACATATTCGCCTAAACAGCAGTAAAGTAGATGTGTTATAAAAAGCTGGACTGGACCTTGATTGTTCAACAAAAAGAAATATAAAAGCAAAGTAACTTGCATCTGAAAGATCTGAATTATAGAGAATGAAGAATAAGACTTTATTATAAGAGTGTGGCTGAGGACATATAGCAAACAGGTGCATCTCAGGCAGGTGATGTGCTCTCTCACACACTGAGAATCTTGAGAACAGAACGCTTCCCTATTTTTACAGTGAGCTGTGTGCATTTGTTGGCTATGAAAGACAGGAAATTGATTGAAAGCTATATTTGTGAGGACACTCCCTCCTGCTGCTCATTGAGGCTGGTGAGGTAATCATTCAACTCACCTGCAGAGTCAGGTGTGTGACTGATTAGCCTTGATGATGTCCAGGTGTGAGAAGCTTATTTATACTCTTGAGCTCCAGCTCGCTTTGCTGACATATTATCTCACCTTCAGAGATACTGAGAGCATCGCTCTGGTTTTGATGAAAACTGATTCGGTTCGTTGAAAATCTCTCTGAGATTCTCCCAGTGTTTTCCTGAGACGGGATTTCGATGGAGCAAACTGATGAGGTCATCACAATAGGATCTCCTGACTGGTTCGTGGTCCGCCCGTGCTGCCGGCAAAGCGGAACAGACCGCCCCCACAAGGCCTTTTAGCATTTAGCAACACAGTAGTTAAACACTTACCAAACAGATATGTCCTGCGCTGCTGCTGGTTTTATTCCCCCTCTCTCTCCAAACTATCAGGGTCAGACTCTGGGTCTAACACATATCAAAATTCACCATAATTTACTCATTCGGACCGATGCATTCAAAGTTTACAAGAACTAGCCTAGCAATATAGCCACATTGGAGGGGGTGGACACAAAACATTGAGTCCTGTCGCCGGCCATCCTCTGGAAAATTGGCGATTCGGAGGAAAGCAAGTCCGTGGAGTGGGGGTTGTTAAAGAGACAGCAGCGAAAACGAAGCGTTTCAGACGGAGGTTGAAATAAGGGCTTTCCAGGACGCCAGTGTGAGAAACATGAGTTTTTTGAGCTGTAGACCATGTAAAGCTACTACGTGTGTATCAGAGAGATGGTGTAAAGCCTTGATAAAAGGCATAATACCCCCAGTTTAATTCTGATTTTTATTTCCTGGCTGTTATACCAGTGGTTCTCAATGTGGGGGTCAGGACCTCGTAAAGGGTAACGAGACACTGAGAAGGGGTCGGCAGATTCCTCCCCCCAAAAAAACCCCTAAAAACCCCAAAACATTTAGTTATTTCAAATTGTATATTTTACCCATTTTATAAGAATATGTGGATAAATGAGTTAAATGCATGATAAAAACATAGTCATTTGGTGAGATTTATGCTGAATTCAAAGTAATGTTTAAGAAATCCTTAAAATGTAAGTCTGCACAAGAATATTCTCAAATGCAAACAGATGTTTTACTGTGGCCGTGTTTCCATCAGGGGGTCCAGTTTGATTCAGTTCAGTTTGGTATGGTTTGGTAAACCTCAAAATAGTTTGCGTTTCCACAGACACCCGTGCCCTCACTTGGTGGGTGGGCTGTAAAGGCATGCATGTGAAGTCACAGTCAGCGCGTGAGCATGAGCTGGTCCAGCCACAGAGTTATAAAAAGGATGAATCACAGAAATCAGTAGGGATAAGCAGGAAACAGCTTTATTTCAGCTGAAAGTGCTTTTTTAAAAAAACAACTACATTTTAATGATATTAACCGCGTTGGCTCCTCAGTTGGTGGAATACGTGTACAGAGATGGTTTGACTCATAATGCTATGTTAATATATGAATATATCCAGTCTAGAACAGTTTATATTGTTGTCTAGATCTTTGCTTGTGTTGTTCTTACTCTCAAATGTTTGTTGCTTTGGATAAAAGCATCTGCTAAATGACGTTGTAACACTGTAAGATTTCCCTATTTAGTGTTAGTGCGTTTGGAAGGAGTTTGCAAGCCAGTTCCTCAGTGCTCCATTTTATAATGTAATATTTACATCACTTTGACCTTCCAGTAAATCTCAGTACATCCTTACTGCAAAGGGCCTTTTTTATTTTTTACCTAGTGTGGCAAATATGTCAGAGTATATTCAAAGTTACACCAAGAGGGAAGAGAAATTGCACAGGAAATGCCACATTAACATGTAATAAGAGTGAACTAAGTAATTTCTAATTAGGTTGCCCTTTTATAAAGGAGAACATGTCTATGATCCTGTGGAGAAAGACTAATTGTCTGAGAGGGTTAAGAGCTTTTCGGGCTCTGCTGCACTTGACCCAGAACATTTTTAACAGCTCATAATGATACACTCACAGATATTATTTAATGGTACTTAATGCAGATGAAAGAGGTTATTATTCTTACCTTTTAATGCTGCCCTCCTACTGTGCCACTTCTTAATAGTGACAGATTTTCATTACTTTAAATTAGGAGCATTAATCTCTTAACCATTAACTTCAGACTCTTTCCTTTTGTTGGTAATTTAACTTATCTCTCCGGCTTCAGCTGACGGCTGCACAGACGGTTGACAACATCATTTTGATGTTTGATGAAGCTGCTCTCTGTGCACTCACATAACGAGTCTGATGAAGAAAACAACACAAAGCAAAACAAGAATACAACAGTCACCTCAATGAATCGCAACAGTATGATAACAGAGTCACTTTCAGTTTTAATTAGTCCAGCAGCCAACTTTAAAACAGAAATGTTAGAGGATGGATTTTTCTAAAACTGACAGGACTTAAGGAGGCATGAGGCGTTTGTGTTCTCTTAGTTCAGTGTTTTTCATGGAATCCATATTGTCATATAAAGTTGTGTAATTCTACCATTTATGACATGCTACAGAATGAAAGGGACTGCAAAAATACAAGGAGGGAAAAATATAAGGTTAAAAAAACAGATCCATAAAGATTGATTGCAAAAACTTAACACCTCTGTGTCCAGACAAACCCATTTGATCTTACTAGTCTGCATTAGAGCTAAAGGGCTGAGCACTGGACATCCATTTCTGGGCTTGGCATTAGAAAAGGTGGTGAGTTTAAGGACTTGTTTCTGTGATCCCTCCCACTACAGCCAACCATACCAGTATTACCACGCTGTATGCCTCCGTGCAGTAATTGACTTCCTTCTTTCAAAGTACCGCCCAGCTCGTCCTGCTGCTGCAGCCCCTTCTCTTGACCCAGCCACACCCAGACATGGGCATGGGGCATTGTCTCTTGGGTTTCTATGGATATGTGCTTGCTTTGGTACTTTTATGCATAAGAGATGCAGGAAAACCAGGATGGCCAAGCAGAAGACTCCCAGTTGGGTGCACATACCAATCTCCAGGTATGTTAGGCCTCATCTGGATTGTAAGAAGTCAACATCAGTGATTTGACTCTGAGGCAGCACTGCCTGATCTGGATATTCAGAGAATGTTCTTGGGCGACTTACCCTACTGTCCACTGTTTGATGGCCCGGGTTTTGGGTGGGGTCAGCATCTTGATATTTGCCCTTAGAGTCTTAAGGATCTCTGTGTTCTCTGGGGTTCATATAAACTCTATTGTCTAAATTCAAAGCTGAGGTAGGACGCACTTCATTAGGGGTTCTGAAACTTTTGAGTCCATGACCAGCAAAATAACAGCGCCAGAGACCGTTTTTGTAATATCTTATTTTTTGCGAAGAGGCTGACTTGCAAAGGACTGGGCCTATTTTCACCCAGATGAAGCATGATGAATCATTTAATGGCACATAAACAGCATCGGCTGGGGTGTAAACCTTTGCAAATGAATCAAAAGTACTCTAATAATAAAAAATGCAAAGATAAAACATAGTCTATGAGAGCCTTTCAGGATCATGTCTTTCATACAACTGAATATCTTTTACTGATGGATTGGCATTTTTTGCAAGCTTGAGTACAGTATTACTAAAAATTTTTGAACCTCCGGCCCTAAAGTTCATACTACACCCATGTGTTGACAGGAATTTATTATAAGTATTCTTCAGGTTGTTCATTAGTGTATTTCCTGCAGGCAAATCCCGTTTGTTGAGCTGCAGATGTCCCTAACATCCTGAAAGTCACAGGCCCCCAGTGTTTTCAAAAACCCATTAAAAACAGCTTGCAGAGACAAACTGCTGCCATGCTTGCTTTCTCATTTCCTTCAAAAGGGCAACTGATATTTTGCTGCATGCCTCCCATTAATCTGGCCTGTGGCAAACAGTTTGCAGATAAAGCCATGTCTTATCCGTCACTGACAATAAACACATATAAACATAAAAATAGAAACTTAGATATTTAAAGTTGTATTTCATAATAAAATGACTTTTTATACAGTCTTCTGAGCCTGACCAGAGTACTGTATGTTTTTACATTGTTGGAAGAAGTATTCGACCACATACAAAATCTATCTATACCTCCAACTAGACATAAATTGGCACATACGTTTACATAAGCCTCTCAAAGTTTTCATGTCATTGCTGTCCAGCCTCTGCAGACTCCCTCTTAAAGTCAAGGAAGCCATCTTACCGTTGCCTTTTTTGGGACTTCCTTGGGATGGCTGAGGCTGTATCAGTGGGTGTGGGCGCAGCAAGCCAGGCTGGAACCTACTGGAATTGTTGGTGCCCTGACTGTCTGTGCGTACTTGCCCCATCACATCATTTCGGCTCACATCCAGGCCCTGGGGCGTACCCACAACCGGATACAAGACATCATGCTGTTCCCAGGAGGTCATCCATCTCCTTGTAAAACTGGAACCGCATGGCCCTCTTACTGTGTTGCTATTATTACCTTTTACTTTTTTTTGCATCTGCTAGGGTGAGCCCCTTTCATGAGACTTTGTCTAGACAAAACGGATCATAGAAGTGGTCCCCCAGCCTTACAGCCATATCGGTCCACAGCTGTTTTTTAGTCTTTTTGGAGAGTTTGAGTCTGTGGTTCAGATCCCTATGAGACTTGGGAGGTCCCCCTCAGTCTCTCGCTGCTGCCTCAAGTACTCAATAATGAAGAGGGTTTGCTCCTTTGAAAATGCCCTGTTTTATGGCCTGGGGCATGGTGATGGAGCAGCGTAATGGTCCTGACAACCATCTAATAAATAAAAAAACATCTCAGTGTTAGTGGGCAAATCCCAACGTAACACATCATTGTCCACATTATTGCCAGGAATGTGAAGATTATAACGAGCATCTTACTTATGTCAGCAGCCACAAGTACTTACACACTCCATTTGACACTTCCGGGTCAGAAGTCAGAAAAACTGTCAGAATAAGAGTTACAACTACTAAAGGAATGCAGCATTAGTAAACATGAATGTTTGAATTTAAACTTAATATTAATAGTGTTTCTTATTTCATGATTCAAATTGCCTGTGGACCAAAACCATCAGCTGCCACTATGAGACTATCAAATATCTAACACAGTGTGTTTTTTGGCCTTCAGGCTGAGCTGTCAGCCCTGGAGTGATAGCTAAAATATGGCCTTGGTACATGTCGCTCCATGGAGTCAGCCACATTGGTGAGAAAAAGAAACATTCATACAGATTTCAAGCATTTCATCACTGTCATCAAAAACATCTTAGTCTCCCTCACCCAGATCTACGTATGTTATTGTCCTGTACATTGTCATTGTCATGTCTGTACGTGTATCTCACTCTCTATTTTTCGCATCAATTCTAACCCTAACTTGAGATTCCTGTAATCTATTTTTAAACTCCCTCCCTCGCTCTCTCTCTGCCTTAGCCAGGGGGAGTGACAGCGACAGTTTCCATTAGGTTTAATGAGACATGGTCCGCCAGGCAGAAAAACAAGCTGACAGGTTAACATGCAGTGGTCTGGTGGCTTGGCTTAGTTCCTAGCCTCTCTTAACCCTCCCCTCCTCTTCTGTAGCAGTCTAAACCATGGTGACATTTAAGGCTGGCAACAAACACATGAGGTCAGACCATGTTTTAGGCAGTTAGGTGATGTCAGACATGGAAGCAGAGTGTAATGAGGTGGACTAACAAGATTACCTACCTGTGAATGAATACAGATTCAGTAAGAGGGCATTCTCAATAAACCAATGATTTGTCCTAACCAAAAGACTGGACTATTATGGAAATAGACGCCACATGTCCCATACTCTTCATGCAATGATGAACTTGATGGATATGACACAGATTCCTGTATAGCTCCAGCACAGCCTGACCTGGCCCGGGATTAAACACGGGTACAGGCACTTGCTTTAAAGTATGCAATCAACAAATGACTGTAGGTGTCACTGGCACTGAGTAAAACAACAAAAAGCAAAAGATTTTTACTGAGTGTTTACAGTGAAACAGAGGCCTGTAGATGACTGCAGATGGAAGGTATTAGCTGGAAAACTCAACTGGGCCAAACCATGAAGACTTACCTAGATCAGGGTCAAAACTGACAACAAAAGAACAGAAAATGAGGATTTTACATCGGTTTTTATGAGTATAAGTCCAGGCATTTTAAAACCTGGCCATTCCAATAAGAACCATTGGTTACCATGGCAATATAAATACTGCTGCTAATTGCTTTGACCTAACAGCATCCTCTTGGTCTGTATGGAAAGGTGTTACTTTACTATTTTCATGTTAATCTCTGCATGCCAGTCCTCATATGGCTGGGGATGATGACATCACTAGAGATGCTGGGACTTCGATCCATGCCCTCATTTGCTATAAAGGCTCTAGACAAAGGGAGGAAGGTCCCAACTGGTCAAATGAGGTGTAAATCCAAAGGTAAAAGATTGGCAGACATTTACAGCAAATACAGTGGACTACTGAGAATAACAATGGTGAATTTGAAATTATACAACACTAGTCCATGAAGGTATATGAGGCATAGGTTGGTCAACAAGTTGAAAGCTCCTCAATGCTTCTTGACTATGCCAGCAGTCAGAGATTGAGGATTGCTGGATAGTAGGTCCAGATTCATAGCCCTGGATTTGGTATTCCAATGACTGTGTCACAAAGAAAGAGATTGACAGTGTTCTTTTTGGCTGACACTGGAGGCTGCTCAGGGACTGTAGGGTTTTCAGGAGTGCACAGTTCTTTAGTAGTGACAATTAGCTTCTGATTGCACCCGCCAAAAGTGCAGCTGAGGTTGCCCAGGAAGGCTGACTCTGGTCAAATCAAATTAAATGTTTGTTGCCTTAGTGAGCCAGATGTTGCACATACAGCTGGGCTTATGATCACTATTTGATCACCAGATGTCCCTCCAGATCCTGAGTCTCTCTGGGCGGACTTCAGTTTCGGTACTGTGGCTGCTGCCAGTGAATGCATCCCAAAGGTACCAAGAAGGAGGGGGGCTTCATCTCTGTGAATAATACTGACATCACTGAGGTGAGTGAGACCTAATGGCAAAACTGAACAGAGCAGGAAACTGAGCTGTGAAAGGGCAATGATAGATGCGGAGGCCAGGGTTCATGGCCTGTGTGAGATGATAGCCCGGGACCAGATGGGCTGGTCCAGACACCAGGGGAGCTGGGAGGATACCTGGAGAGACAGGGCATGGGACTGGTGCAGGCCTGGAGGGTGGCTAAGGACCAAGGTTAATGCAGTGAAGTGCTGAACAGGCATGCTCTTATAGCTGACCTTAGTTCATGGATCTTTATGACTGGATTTAGAGGGTGGGGGTACTCCCTGTAGCAGCAGGACTGTCTTTGATGGAATATAATGATCAGGAGAGTAGAGGGGAACTTCTACTGGTGAGCTGTGTCATTTTTATTGTTTGTTTGTTTGTAGTCCGACAAATGCATTACTTGTGGCTGCTGTGGTGGCTTTTGTATTGGAATGGTTAACGTGGTTAGAATCCTTGGAATCAGAGCTTTTGGGTGCTTATAACATTTTTATACTTCATGAACAGTCATTTTCTAAATTACCAAATATTTTTAAAAAAAGTTAAGTCATAGCCTACTTTATCAATCCTTGAAGGGAAATTTACAGTTTACACTCCAGATATACCAAGTCCAGATATGGTCCAACTGGGACTTGAACTGGCAACCCTCCGATTCCCTCCAAACTGAGCTACTGCTGAGTTACCAAGATTTAGGACTTTCAGTCTTCTTTTGTCCTTAAACGACTTCTGTAGGTGCAGAAGACTCAGACTAATTCCTTTTTGTTTAAATCTCAAAGGTATTTTATTGCCTAATGCCCCCTGTACAGATTCCTGGTCTTTATAAGTTTATTTTTTATTCAATAAGCAGCACGATTATCATTTATTTAAACTTTATGTATTGCAACCATGTTGTGTGACTCAAGATGTTTCTCACACATCAGTGCGCTCTGTATCCCTCCTCAGCCTCAGGGATTTTGCTCTCACTCTGTACTGCTTAAAATTATTACCCATTTCTTATTCAGCAGAAGAACCTTTTGGGGAAACATTCAAATGAATTATGAGACTTCCTCTGCTGCTGCACCTGCGTTTTATGCCTCATACATCTGCATCAACAATACAAAGCTCATTTATCGCTGGCTCCATTTGTTTTACAAAATGATGAATGTGATTTAAATTCTCTCACAGGGATTGTTAAACAAACCCTCAGGTTAAGGACTGAAATAAAGAACTTTCATGCGCATCCTGTGACTACTTTATCATTAATAATTCGGGCTACAATACACGGAAGTTCACAGGGTATTTACAGTTATGTACTTTGTCTGTGGACTAGTGGTTTCATGCAAGTTTTGGGAGGGTTGGTGCTGGTAACAGCTGCCTTAAAGCTGCCTTACTGAGCAATTATAAATAGCCAGAAAAATAACACACAATACACAACCTGGTTCTGCTCTGGTTCCCATGCCAACAAGAACCCTCCAGTCCTTTATCTGACTGAACTCAGGGTCAGCTACTTCAATGAACAGGGTCAGATAAGGGATCACTGATCGCCAGCTTAGTGCTCAGAGGACTGTAGGTAAAGTTGAACAATACTCGTCACTTTCCTTTCTGCTCTTTCCTTTAAACATACATATGCTTTTTCTACAATGCTGAAGGACAGGGGTGTAAATCATCATTTTTATGGTGATACAACACAGAATTCTTTAGACAATGCTATATTTTTGGACCCATAAGGACTTTGATTAGATTCAGGAGCTTACAAGTGAAATGGAACAATATTATGCACCAATTTGAAGAAAAAAGCAGTTTTGGCAATTTAATTGCTTTGAGGTTTCGGCCATTTCAAGAAAATAAAATCAACCAAAAAGAGCAAAGATCTGTGTTTGACTTATTGTTACAAAGAATGTTTACTTGACACTGACAGCCCCAGATTACACTTAAATCGGAAATGTTACTATTGACTGTTGTGTTTAAATATTTTGTCTTTTTGCCTCTTTTTAACTTTTGTTTAGAAAATATTGAAATCAGGAGATACTTAATGCAAGTTTAGAATAATTTGTTTTACAAATTTTAATGAAAAGTGCAATGTTTTTGGTGTTTAGATTCCATTGTGATAACTTCATGGAATAGGATACCCCCTATAGAGACTAGACACTGGTGGTGTTGATGTGGGATGCAGGATCAGATGAGAAGTAGACTTCTGAGAAGCTGCACTGGGGAACCAATGACATGGCTTGTAGGAGAAGACTGAGATATGAAGGATGAGATGAGTAGATAATCTATAAGTGTGCCATCAAATTGCCTTTATCTAAGTTGGATTTTTATTTTGAGAAGAGGTCTCTTATTTTGAAGATTTTTGCATGCTTAGAGGCATATGTCATGTCCAGTCAGCCATTTTTGGTTTAGCTAACTGAAGAAGACCTCCTGTAGACACCAGAGAGGCAATGCTGTGAGTAAATATATAAATATTTCATATCTGTAGATATGATTTAAGGTTAAAAAGGTAATTTACATGTAACAGCATTTCATTTAATGTTGTTAAAAATGTTTTATTTACATGTATTTCTACTGTAAAAGAGCACATGCGGTCATGAGAATGTTGAAGTATTGTATTTTGTGTGTGACAGTTTTCACCCTGTCTTTGTAAGATGTTAAGAGCCACAGTAAAAAGCAGAAGTAAAGCGAACTATGAGTCGAGTAATCTTTTGCAACAACAAGTTTAGCTGGTTGTATAGCTTCAGCTGCTACACTATAGTGATGACAACATAATGGGAATCTGGACTAGATGCTAATGAACTGAATGGACGTGGCTGGGGTGGAAGAGGTGGAAGATGCAGCGCCCACACTGAAAAAAAAGGCTGTCTGGAGGAGGAAAGATGATAGATTTAATATATGATAAGTGCATGATGATTGGTCAAACAAGGTTTTAGCAAAATCTGATTAGCTTATTACTTCAGAGAATGAACCCCCACAGCTGATCACCAGACTAGGAACAGAGAACGAGTAGTGTCTAATGATCAGGTGGGAACAGTCTTGAGATCCATTTACACACATTTGGACTTACATTTCTATATTTCAAAACTTCATACTTTTCATGTTAATGTTATAGTTTATGCACGGATTTTTATGACATTATAAGACTTTAATGAGATAAAGCTGTGCTGCATTGAATTATTCACATTACTTTTGTTTCACTGCAATTGTCATTTAGACAAATACAGGAAATAGGACAAAATTCGATTTTTTTTAAGGAAACAAGTGACCTCTAACCTTGCAAAGCAGATGGATACGCCCGTTTCCTTGTTTTTCACAGGCAAATCCATCTTGCAAAGCTCCCATCTGAACTGTTTGGGCCTGGTTAGAAAGTGACAGCACCAATCAGCGACGAGGGGCAGTACTTTCAGGCGCAGCAGAGTTGTGATGTAAACAAGCAGCAGCAAGAGCTGGTGCAGTTATGGAGGAAGAGATTAGCATGGATGCTGTTAAAGCGCCAGTTTTGTCAGAACTTAACGACATTTCATTGTTAAAAGAAGAACAAAGAACAGAAGTGAGTTGTTTTCTTTTCGAGTACTTGCATGTCTATAGTCGCCATGTTTTGCATTATTCCTCAGTAGCTATGACATGTGCTTTGTTGCTCTGATTGGCCCGTAGCGATGTGACAGACAGAACATTCACCCAATCATACTCTGAGTATTTATTAAAGCCTCTGCCTTTTCTCAAACGTTTCCTATTGAAGCTTTCCCAGATGGATGTGTGAAACACATCCATCTGGCGTCTCAGGTTAAGTGACCTCATAACAAGAGAAAATGGGGGGGGGAAGCTGCTGTCCAGGTACAATCACTTCAAGGTCTTGCAGCTTATACTTTTTATTCAAAATATAGCACAAGATGTCTGCCAAAAATCAGTGTATCTAATGAGGTAGCAGTGGATTATCCCCCTCTGTTTAGCTGCAGAGCCTGTATCAGACACCACTCAAGATACTGCAGCACCCAGTAGATAGTGAGGGAAGGTACGTTTCTATCCCTACACCATTGTTTGCTGATTCTACATGAATAAAAAGACATGCAAACATTGTTAACAAAAACAGTGTGAGGTCCGCCCTGATGTAGTCTGTCTGGAAAGTGTCCACACAGCTGAAAGAGGAGTAGATATATATCCTCTTTGTCATTGTAATCTCAGCTGTTAGCTGTTAACCTGTTTACAGCTAGCTTGTTTGTATCTCAAAGGTGACAGTGTAGATCAAAATTTGGATTTTCTATTGATCTGATTTGATGATTGATCAACCAACTGATCTATACATCTATACATAAATCGATGGATAGTTATTACTCTAATGAAGGATGGAGACATTTGGCATGGGTTCAGGCCTTCTATGTTGGATTGTGTGAAGATGTATCTTTAAGGAGGGTGCATGCAGGATTATTTGTGTTTAAGTCAACTGACATTGGTCCAGCTGAACAGATGGAGCAGATAGATTACACAAACGTGCTTCATCGAAGTAGAAAACAACACTTAGACCGACTATAGGCTTACTGATTGGTGAACAGCTCCAATCAGACACTGACATTCCTCAGAAGCATCTCCAATTAAGAGAAAATATATACCAGAAGCATCAAATGTGTGTGATTGTGTTCAAACACTGCAATCTTCTCATTTACAATTGTATTCCCTTTGAAGATTCAATCTATTCAACAGTCTGTCATGATGTTTTGTTTTGTAGTCTATTAAATTTGTTTCAGTCTCAAACACCATCACAAGCTTGACTGGCACAAGCTGTAATTTCAGCACACGTCCTCAGTACTGTCAGCTGCTTCTTTAAAACAAACCAGCCACGGGAAGACTGTCGTCTGTCAACATGTCTGTGCGTACGACTTGGCACTTTTACTCCCAAATGATGTGAGAACATCCCCGATCTCTGAGAAACTAAAGTGACAGCTCAGTATCTGTCTCTGACTTTTTTCTCACACTCCTGACTCTCTCAGCCTTAGAATACTAAATTTATTACTGAACCTCCTTCATGTTCAGTCTCCTTATAGGTGTGGCTTTGAAAAGGAGGAAACAAGAAGATTAAAGTACATTGAAAATGTTCCATTTGCTCAGAATATAAGTGTCAGAAATCTAATTAAGTGAGCCATCAATAATTTGTTTATGTATAGGATTTAGCGATGTGAAATATCATAAAGGAATATTTCAATAAACCTTGGATTAATAATAAAAGTAGGGGCACCATTGCTTACGTGGATTGATTATTTAATAACAAATTTGAAAATTCAATTATGAATTAATAACAAAATTGTAATTAATCTATACAATTAATTATAAATCAATCTCATAAATGTAAATTTGGAAAAATGGCTCTGAATTCATTCATTGTTTTGAGTGAGACACCAACAACCCAAAGGAATTGGATCAGAATCCTACTGTTTTCCGTAGAAAAGTATGAGGTCTCGCAGGTGGACCTCTTGCTGAAGAAAAGTCGGGGGCAGCTGCTTATCAGCCGATCTGAACCCTTGGTGCGGTCGTGGAAGAACCTGATAAGTTTTGCAAAGCGGTGCCAAAGTGGATCTCTCCCAGCTGACAGACACAGCAGGGGGTGTCCTCTCCCAAAAGGATCCAGGCCGACTCGTCTCGTTCCATAAACAGCTCTTAATTTGCCCAATTAACTATCAAAAACAATGTCTCAGGACAGCCAGCATCACTTTGAAATATTGGAAGGATTATAGAGATGAAGTTTGGGCATGCGGGACTCGATAAAAAGATATCAAAAATATTTTAACCTGCTGTGATCATCAAAATTGCGTGAGACTATAAAAATATATGTAAACGAGAGTTTCAAAGTTCAAAAAGAGTTGACCTTGGCGCAGACTTGTAAGAAACAAAGGAAAGACCAATGTGTTTCACAGAGAAGTCTAAAAAAATTACTTGGATAACGTAAGAAAAGAGAGAATCTAAGGAAAGGCTTGAGGAAAGCACCTCAGGAGGAACAATGTAAGAATAGACTCTTGGAAAATCAGCTGAGGAAAAGACTGACTTGGGCTCTAACGGCCGGTGTCTTAAAACGAGAGGGTGGGGCAGATTTATTTGAGCGTTGGAGAAACCACTCACAGGCACCGGATAATGCTTTTATTTCAGATCATCCAATCAGAAATTGTCAACTTTTAAGGCATGATGTCTCTTGAGGTCTGTCTCATATCAGGGGTGTCATGTAAGACTCCTCCCTGTCTGAGAATTTGGAGAAAAAGGAAGGATGCTTGCCCCCCCAGAAATATTCATAATGTTTTACAATGTAACTTTAACCATGCAGGGTGCCCTCTTATCCCACTCACTAACTGGCTCACCAGTGATTCCCTGTAGGATCACCCCAGGGAGAAGCCTATGCTCTAACTCATAGCTCTCTTGCAGCTGACACTCCATCCACTCGCTTTGGGTTTGTTGGAACCTTTCCAAGAAATCCCATTGGGGGTCAAGCATCATCTGAAATGTTATAAAATTTAAGAATTGTCAGATCAGAACAACTTCTTTCATTGAGGTGTTTGGCCATGTTGTAATATTTCTTCAGTACCTGCTCCAACAAACATGCCAGGAAACTGGCATCCCTTCGACCCTTCTGTTGTTGCCTCCAAGTTAATTTTGCAGATCCATCACTTCCCTGAGTCCACCCCTGTGAAGCTAGTCAGCAGCTGTCCATAAATGGGATATGGGTACGCATGCCACAAATCCATTTTTTCTGTAGTGCTCCAGGTAGCGAAACTGGGTTTCCTAAAAAAAAAAAAAAAAAAAAAACAGGAAAAGGGCATATTGAAGTTTCTTAAATCAGAATATGATGCATATATGCATGGAGTGGGACAGTTAGAAGAGGTGGTAGAAACTGGGATAGTAAATCCGCTACCTTGTGTGGTTGGAAATTTGAACCAAATCTGATGTGTTTTTCAAGACATGATATTCTTATTCTACCAAATACAATCTGAAAGTTTTTGTTTTGATTCTAGCAATGACTCTTTCTGTGCCCAGCAATGCTTTGGCCATCTATACATCTAAATGTGTCATCTGATGGCTATATCTGCTTAAGACCAGTCTCTTCCGCTTCTTTACTATCATTTATTCATCTCCAACATTAAGGTAGCTTCACTGAAAGCAACCCAGCAGAAGCTCTATGATGAAGCACTGATTAAAGATCTCCTGGTTTTAGATGGTAAGAAGTCCTCATTAGTGCTCCAACTACAAAGCAGCTCTTCCTGGTCATGATACCCATCTGTCCAGTGTTTGAAGACCCCCGTTTGTGCACTAATTTGCACTGACACCAACCACCTTTCCATCCACAGAGGTGGCTTTCAGGGACAAATAGGCAGGTGTGTAGTTGTTGAGTGGGGTCGTCGATCTGTCGCTGAACTGGAGCCAAGCACCGATGAGGAACTCCAAAAAAACATATGCAAATCAAACTGAGTGCCACAAATATGCTAAAAATAATTCAAAGAATGTAATCTGCATATTTCTAGCTAATGCATGGGAATGACTGGGATGTGAAACAAAGGAACATGGCAGAAGCAAAAGTGAGCCTTAATTAGAGGAGAAAGTTTCATGGAAACAATTAGATGGATTGAATATGAAACTATCCTCCAAATATTCTTTCCTCTCCAGAAGAAAAGACTATAGTGTATTTCAATGTATTTAAATAGGAATAATAATTACAGGAATAACAGGACTATTCATTGGCTGGATATGCAAAATAAAGACACAGCTTTGCTACTTCAATAGCAAATTCATTATAAAGTAAAATATATCATAGAATTCATAATAACTCTGAACTATTTTTAAGCCAAAAATAGCACACACAAGTTAAATCTTTTATGGCGATCTTTAAATTGTGGTTGATTTTCTGACAATGAGAGACTTTTATCTAAATATCTCTCCAAATGTTGACCTACTTTAAATTTGAATAGCCATTAATATTTTTCCTCCCTTGGTTGGGTGGACAGTGAACTCAACTAAAGGTTCTTAGGCAGCACCCTGAATTGATATATGTATTAGAGTCAGAAACAAGGTTGCCCATAAGGAGGGAAAAAGGAGAGAGCTTTCTGGGGCCCTGCCAAAGGGGCCCATGGAGATCAGCAAAATCAAGGCCCTTTGAAAAGTTCATCTGTGATAACCATTTTTTTACTTTTAACCTGATAAATAACCAGTCTTATCAAAGCAACAAAACTTGAATTTTATGTTTTATCTATATATGTATGTATTTATGCTGAAGTACAAATATAGCCTTTTTAAAAATTAACCAAAAGAAAGCAGCAAAAAAACTGAGACAATTTTAATGGAAATAAATTAAGTATTGTGAAAAGAGGAAAAATGGGTAAAAAGCAGCAAAAGTAGGAAGAAAGTTGCAAAGAGTTGGCAATAATTGGCAAAAGCAGAAAAAAATGTGTTAAAGTTGCAAAATAGTGGTAAAAATGAGCAGAAAACAGCAAAAAGGGGATGGAAGTGCCAAAAACAAGTGGCAAAAAAGGAAAAATAAAACAGCAGCAAATGGGCAAAAATTGGTTAAAAGTGGCAAAAATAGGCAAAATACAGCAAAATGTGATGGAATGGCCAAAAGAATTGGCAATATTCAGCGTTAAGGGCCAAAATCAGTGAAATAAATTAGTGGAAAGTGCCATAAAACTGGAAAAAATGAAGTTGAAAAATGGGTAAAAAGTGGCAAAAAGCAACAAAAATAGGGTAAAGATGCAAAAATTGGCAAAATAGGGCAAAATGGGCTAAAAATGCCAAATAGAAGTGGCAAAAAGGTGTAAAGAGGCAAAACAGTAGCAAACTGGTCAAAATGAGCAGAATTGGGTAAAAACTGTCAAAATGGGCAAAAAAAAACAGTAAGAAGGGGTTAATAGGGCAAAAATTGGCAGAAAATGTGGTGAAAATGGGTTAAAAATAGCATGAATAATAGTTTGATACACGTTTCAGCTCCAAAATGAGGAAACTGTTAGCCAGGACGCTACCACCATTGTTACTGATCCCCAGTGCTGGGCACGTTACTTTAAAAAAGTAATTAGTTATAGTTACTAGTTACTTCTCCCAAAAAGTAACCGAGTTAGTAACTGAATTACTGTACTATAAATGTAACTAGTTACCAGGGAAAGTAATTATTGCGTTATTTTTTTAAGTTTAAATATGTCTCAGAATTTTGATTTTTTTTTCTAAGCAGGTTTCATAATCTAGTTGCATAGAGTAGAATTACATAGACAGGTACTTACACAGAACTTTTAATATTTATTGCACTTCAACAGGCCACAACTGGTAAACATACTGTACTTCAAGTATTTTCTTCATCGCAAAAATACACAGTGTAACAATATAACAATAGAACAATTAAGTGCTTCTAACTCTCGCACATAGCCTACCTGCCTATCATTCCATTCAGTTCAGTCTGTGTCACAAGTTTTTTGTGAAGCTGGAGCAGAAAAATCCAGCTTTAGTTGCTTGGACAGCATGGCTCCTTGTTCACATTAGCTACACCTGGCCTGCTATCATTGTCAACAGTGCCAACGTACCTAGACCTAGTCAGAAAATCACAAAACTGTCTACTAACATGAATGTAATCAAGTACGGGATTAAGAGGAAATGAAATATGCTAAGAAACTAAGAGAAGGTAAAAATCTGTGAGAAGATAAAAACCAAATAAGAAGATGATATCACATTAAAGCAAGTCTATAAAGATGGGTTTTAAGAAGGCTTTTAAAGGATGTCACTGTTTCTGCATGCCTTATCTCCTTGGGTAGGTCATTTTAAAGTTGAGGGGCCCTGACAGAGAAGGCCCTATCACCTTTAGATTTAAGTCTTGACGTTGGAACAACCAGGCTCTGAGGGAGAAGCAGGATTTGTTTCGGTAATAGAAACCTATTTTCACCTTGAGTTTGGTGATCAAGTTGGCAATGTGTGCTTTGAATGAAAGCTCACAATCAATATGAAAACCCAGATATTTATAGCTAGAGACTAGCTCACCTTGTGAAGTTAGGACTGGAGGGATGTTTCCTGGTAGCTCACTTACATTAGAAAACACCATGAGTTTGGTTTCGTCTGCATTCAAGACCAATTTGAGTTTCTGTAGGCGAGAATGGACAACATTCAAAGCAAACTGTAAAAAAAATCAAAAGCCTGAATAATTGATGTTGCACAGCAATAAATAACAGTGTCATCTGCATAAAATGATATGAGGCATTTGACAAGTTATTACACTAATTATTAATATAGAGTGCTTAACAAATTTATTAGACCACCACCCAAAGTAAGGTTTATGCCACAGCTGCCCTAAATTAACAGCATTGGTAAAAATTGGTAAAACCAAAATCATTTTTTATTTTTCTGCAATGGTTAATACACCAATATGTAGAAGCTCTTTAACCCAAATGATATTTTTAATGCTAAAATATAATTATTATTGCTATCCATGAATTTTCAAATTTACTGATTTCGAAAAAAAACTGAAAAAATAGTAAAGCACATTATTATTTCTTGATTAATATGTCAAATTATAGTTATTTACTTGCATTACTTACTTGCAACAGAAGAAATTGTTTTAGTGGTTGAATGTTATGCTTGATTAATTTCTGACTTTTCAGAGAAGCTTTGTGAGCTGGCTCAAATTTTGGTATAAAAAGGTGAGTTCAGTTTGAAATTCCTCATTCATGTTTAAAATGGTAAAACATGGAGAGCTCACTGAAAATGAAAGAGTCTGCATTAAAGCAATTCACGATGCTGGATGGTCTCTGAGACAGGTGGTCTAATAAATTTGTTTAGCACTGTAGATAGAGAATAAAACAGGTCCTACCACCAAACCTTGAGGCACACCTTTGGAGACCTCCAGAAAAGACAAGGTAAGACCAGCCATCTGGACACATTGTGATCTATCATCCAGATAGTTTGTAAGCCAGGATGCTGCTTGGTTTGATAAGCCAATATGCTTGAGTTCATTTAACAACAAACCATGGTCTACAGTGACAAATGTCTTAAATAAGTCTATAAAAAGAGGAATATCTCTAACAGTCATACAATCTGTGATATTCAAGCTCAAACATGCTCATGTTTTGCCCCTGATTTTGGAGAAAAGCCTTACTTAGATCATTTCCACATACCGATAATGAGCTGGGGGGAGAGGGGGCGCTTTTGTTTAGTTGATTTTGGTCAGACTTAAAAGGTGTGGCAAAAGTTTCAGAGTTTTAACAAATTTTCCTATTTGAATTGAGTCACTGAGGGGGTCTTTTGGGTTAAAGAAGTCTGGGCTGATTTAATCACCTAATCATAATAAAAATTAGCCAGTGAAAAATAAACAAGTCGTTATTTACAATTCATTTTGATGATTTTCAGAGTTAGACTTATTTCCTGGTTGCTGACAAGATTTAGCATGACATCGATTATAACCTAAATCCTGCAGGGCACTAACAGTTTCCAGCTAAGGATGTTTTTTCATCATAACTCTGCCTGGATAATAGCATAGGTTTTTGTGAATTACACATTATTGAGGATTGTTTGCAATGAGGCTGACATGCACTGCAATAGGCCAAATCTATCCTAACTTAAGCATGGTGAATCATTAAACTACTAGTATATATGCAAACAGTGCCTGCAGGGGTGCAGGGTGTGTCTGTTGTGTACTGGATGGTGTCATTTTCACAGATTTTAACGTTTAGAAGAATCTGTGAATGAGCATTAAAGCTCATGTCTTAATAACAATGGAGGATCTGTTTATCTGATTTGATAGTGTTTGTGAGCTTGATTACAGGGTACGCTTCATTTAAACAAAGCTGAATCACTTGGTCTGTTGTGCCTATTAAATTTCTTTTATTTCTTGTAGATGTCCAACCATCAAATTCCGACTACGCCCATGTGTCAACATGCAGGTATTATGAGTACACTACATGTTGTTTGTTTGTGTATTTCCTGTAGTCAGATCCTGTTTGTTGAGCTGCAGATGTCCCCAGCATCCTGAAAGTCACCGGCTCCCAGTGTTTTCAAAAATCCATTAAGAACGGCTTGCAGAGACAAACTGCTGCCCTGCTTGCGTTCTCATTTTCTTTAAAAGGGCAACTGATATTATTCTGTTTGCCTACCATTTATCTGGCCTGCGGCAAACACCTTGCAGATAGAGCCATCTCAGGAGATAACTTAGTAAAAATGAATGTTTACACAACCAGTGGTTTGACTCAGTTTTCCCCCTCCATTTCATTTTATATGACCCTTAATCACAATAAAAGACCTTCATTAGAATGGAAAAGAAAAGAATAAGATGGAAACATCCTCTCAATGGGAAAGACTGGAGATTTTTCTTGAGCATTAGTAAGCAGATAGGTGTCACTGTGGACCTAAAAAGAGATACAGCCACTGATAAAAGCTGGCAAGCATAACCATGCACTTTAAAAGCCATAATATAAAAAGAAAATATAGGGCAACTAGAAAAGTTTTACAGAACTTTATAACAAAAGCAATAAACTTCTACAGGAATTTAGATGTTCTTAAAATTCCTTGAAGACACAATTTCTTCTCTCATTATCAAAAATCTTTTGTGTTACTGATTTTTTTGGCCTTCAGGCTGAGCTAGGACCTGAAATGATGGCTGAAATGTGGTCTTAGTACAACAAGTTGCTTCATGAAGTCAGCCAAGCTGATGATAAACCAAATCAAAATTAAACTAACTTACATGGTCATCAGTGTGGTGAGTCCAACTGTCAAAGCTCAGATCAGAAAAAAAAGAATGCAAATTGATCACCTATTTCTGTAAATTACAGCAAACATATTATTTACTGAGAAAAAAATCTTGCTTGAAATCTGAATGTCCTTACAGAGGATGAAATGAAGGATGATTAAAATTGACTTCAATATTTCAGTCTGTTGTAAACAGTTCTCAAAGTACCTCCAAAATACTGTGCAATGTCATTGTAACAATGAGTGCTAAGTGAAGTAGATAGAAGATGTGGAAGACTATTAAACTGAGTGGAGATTTGATTTGAAGAGCTGTTAAAATGCACACTTTGAGACAGAGTAAGACAAAAGAAATTGTATGATAGCCTCTTAGGTACAAGAGGATTTATTTAAAGGGGACATATTGTGCAAATTACACTTTTTCAGGCTTTTCTTTGTGCCCCTGGCCTGTCCACAACCCCCTCAAGTACCAGAAAAATCCATTCCCTTCTCCCCTCTCTTTCTCCACCATTTTCCCCCTCATGATGTCATGTGGGGAGTTAGCATCGCCCCCAGGTTCAGTTGGCCCTCCCCGCTTGGAAGAAAGTTCCACCGTCCTCTCCTGATCCTCTGAGAGGAGGATTAGGAGAGCCACATCCATTAAGCCAAATCTATTTCCTGAGAAGGGGCGGAGTCAGGAGCGGGGTCAGACAGCTTGGTAACATTTAAAGCCACAGACACAGAAATGGCTCGTTCTGAGCAGGGCTGAAACAGAGGGGTTTTTACGACAAAAACTTCACAGGTGTGTTTTGAGGACCTCTGAGACCAATATAAACTTGTCTTAAAAGGCAAAATGTTACGTTTGTGTAGTGGTAGGACCCAGGATGCGGAGGCGGAGAAGTAGGTTTTAACAGTTTTATTGTGCAGGTAAATGGGAAAGGGAGGGGGGATTCCAAAAGTCCGAGAGGGTGAGAGAGTGCTGGAGCTGGCTGTGGTGATCTGGGCAGGAGGCACTGGAAAGGAATGGAGAGGCACGTTAGAAATAAGCACAGGAGAATACAAGCACTGGAGATTACTCAAAACAATCATCAAGTAAACACTGGTGAACTTCTCTGGAGGATCTCGTGAGAGAAGGAGCCTGGAGCTGACGTTTACCGTGAGGTAAGTTAGGCGAGACTCAGGTGCTGTAGAGAGCCACAGCAGGTCTTAAGTAGTGATCTAGATGAGTGATTCGCTGCAGGTGTGAACTCTCCACAGCACCGGGGGGGCAGGGTGGAAGCCTCAGGAAGAGCAGAGAAAGTTAGCAGCCAATCACAGCCTCCGGAAACCGGAAGTTTCAAAAAATAAAACGAACTATACAAAGTAAAACACCACACAAAATAGACCTTGTTTTGCATTTGTTTTTCAATTGTATAAAAAAACTAGTTTTCCACTCCATGTATTTTGTTCCAAAATTTAAAAAAAAAAAAAAAAAAAATCTCATCCCGTCTCACATGAAAAGTGTCTGATCCCTTGTGCAATTATTTCAGTCAATAAAACTGAAGACACACAAGTGAACTGTTGTCCTAAATTGATAATATTGCAACATGATCTAATTCAACTTTCATCAGTTTTTAAGCCTGAATGCTACAAGTGACCTTTAAGGCCTACTAAATAATGTATAATAGAACATAAATATTATACATTACTAAAAGTAAGGAACACTTTTAAAACCACATTTAAAATCAAATTTAAAAGTTTCCAGAAATATGATTTTGTACTGAGTATCACTTGAATCAATCGTCCTGATCAGTCACTTCTGAAAGTAGCTTAGCCTCCTCACTTGCTTTGATATTGGAGCATAACAATGAAATGTTCTGTGTGAAGTTATTTTTTATTCAATAATCAACACAATTATCATTTATTTAAACTTTATGTATTGCAACCATGTCATATGACTTAAGATGTTTCTCACACATCAGTGCACTCTGTAACCCTCCTCAGCCTCAGGGATTTTGCTCTCGCTCTGTACTGCTGAAAATTATTACCCATTTCTCATTCAGCAGAAGAACCTTTTGGGGTAACAATCAAATGAATTATGAGACTTTCTCTGCTGCTGCACCTGCTTTTTATACCTCATACATCTGCATCAACAATACAAAGCTCATTTATCGTCGCCTCCGTTTGTTTTACAAAATGATGAATGTGATTTAAATTCTCTCACAGGGATTGCTAAACAAACCCTCAAGTTAAGAACTGAAATAAATAATTTTCATGCACATCTTGTGACTATTTTATCACCAATAACTTGTGCTACATTACATGGAAGTTCACAAGGTGTTTTTATCAATGTACTCTGTCTGGGGTCAAGTTGTTTCATGCAAGTTTTACAAGAGTAGATCTTGATTTTTGTGCTGGTTATAGCTGCCTTATAGTTGCTGTTGTGGTGCTACAGTGATCAATTATAAATAACAATGATAAATTGTGCAACAAGCAGACAGCCTGGTCTTACTTTGTTTCCCATGCCAGCAGGAACCGTACAACCCTTTATCTGGCTGAGCTTGAGATCAGCTTCATCAAGGAACAAGGACAGGTGATGCATCACCTATCTACAGCTGAGTGCTGTAAATCCTACAGTGGAAATCTGTAGGTAAAAGCAGTACTTTCTATTTTCCTCTTTTCTCCTTCCTATTAACATACCCAATCACATAGCCCCAACATTTGTGGATCAGCTGCATTTTCTGTGTTGAAGGTCAAAGTATTTGTTTGGCTTGTTCAGGTCTTCAGTGTGTTTGATTGTGTGAAGGTGCATCTTTATGGAGGGTGCATGCAGGATTTTTTTGTGTTTAAGCCAATGTCGATGGTCCAGCTTAACAGATGGTGCAGCGAAGGACACAAACCTGCTTCATCCAAGTAGAAAAAAAAGTACTTAAACCAAACATAAGCTTGCTGATTAAAATGGATCTCCAATCAGGTTTCTCACAAGAATCTCTAAATTAGAGAAAACATGCACCAGGAGCATCAAATGAGTGTGATTGCATTACACTGCAATCTTTTCATCAACGATGTATTCCCTATGGAAGGATTAAATCTATCTCACAATCTCTCATGAAGTTTTGTCTGTAGTTACTTAAATTCATTCATCACAAACTTGATTGGCACAAGCATTACTTACATCCTCAGTGATATCAGCTGCTTCTTCCGAACAAACCAGTAACAAAGAGACTGTCATCTGTCTCTATCTTTGCATACAACGTAATGGTTTTACTCTCAAATGATGTGAGAACAGCCACGATCTCTGGGAAACAAAAGTGACAGCGCGGCGCCTGTCTGTTCTTTCTGTGTCCTTTTCAATGTCTCTCTCCTGCTCTCAGACTAAGGTTACTAAATTATTACTATGCCTCCTTCAGATTCAGTCTTCTTAATAGTGTAGCTTTGGACACGATGGCTCAAAGATCGAGATTTAAGCAGGAGGAGGTTGATAACCCCAAATCTATCAATCACTACTGATGTATGCAATCAACAACGCCACAATATGGGGTACAATAGTTGAGATATATTCAAGGTGAAGTCACAATGATTCATCCTGCAAAGGGACTTTACACTCAGTGTCATTAAAATCACGAGGGAAGATGGTAAATCCTCATTTTAATTGGTTTCATTTTGAGTTTTCTTTGAAATAGTGTGGATAGAGAAGGGGCACTGTTTACTGTACTCTCATTTCTAACACCTTTCCCATAATACCCCCCAGACAGCCGAAAATCACATGCTGCCACACAAAGTTATTCTTTATCAACTCTGTTTACTTCTTGGACATGGCTCATAATTTTGCATTAACAATACATTGTGCATGAAACTTCTTGAAGAGTATTCAATGAAGATGTATTACCCCGCCTCCGTGCTCATTAAATTCATTGTATAAAAACTTGAGACCTGCTTCAGACTGGAAATCAATCAGAGTGAAACACTTGTCAGCTTTATGGTTTGTCAAAGTTATTTAACTGACAAGTGCTTATGAAGTTGGAATCAGTGGTTGGTTAAAAAAGGCTTCTTGATGATGTAGATAATCACCATATCCTTCTATGTTTTTCATAATATATTCAGATTTCAAAGCCAGGGGTGGTTTTAGTCATTTAGAGGCACCAGGAAAAGACCAATGTAAGGCCCTTCCCTGTTGAGTTTAAGGTTGCATTCACACCTGGCTCGTTTGGGGCAGGTGTTCTGAAACAGTGAGCGCCCTCCCCCCCTTAAGTCCGGTTCGTTTGGACATATGTGAACACAGCAATCACACTCGGATGCGGGACAAAACAAGCAGGTCAAGATCACCAAAACAGGGTGGTCTCAGCTCGCTTCCATTTGAGCCCTGTAGCGTTTCCTTTGCAGTGAGAACACAATCACCACAGAAACCGGCACAACTGACTCATAACTACAGTACACACTGTAGTCGTGGGGGCAGTAATGCACCCGGTTAGTTAAAACAATAGAAGAAGAAGGAGTAGAAGAATCAGCAACAACAGAAGAAGAAGAGAAGGTGGAAAAACAACAACAGATCTGAGCGAAATGAGTCGTGGGCGGCACGTCTTCGTCTTAACAAGTGCATCAGTACATTATTTTCCAGACACAGTCCTGACTGTGGAAAAAAATGCATGTTTTGTTGATGTAGCGAACACTGGTACATTAGCCAGATGAACGCTATAAAAAAAACTAGCCACACATGCTGCTGATGCTCCATGGCTGTTGTTTTACCGGAAAGCGGTTAAGAACCTGAATGAATGAATGAAGATAAGGAAACTGCCCCGCCTTCCAGGTAAGATTTCTGACCAGTGAGAGACAAATTTGATTGCACGTGGCAATTGTTTACAACTTTGGACCGCAAGAGACTTTTGCCATGTGAACACCCTGAAACAATCATAATGAAAAAGAAAACATATGAGGCATCTTTTCTTAGGGGGAAAAAGTCATGACCCCCTTTGCTAAATCTTGAATTAACTGAATCACCAAATTTTGTGGAAAGTTGTATTGAATATCACTATCCACACTCAGACCTGATCACTGCCAGCCCTGTTGAATCAAGAAATACCTTAATAAAAACTGTCTGATACAGTCAAGTAAACTAAAAGATCTCAAAAGCAGCACATCATGCTGCTTGCAAGTGCTTGCTGTTTCACGCTGTTGTAGCTTACTGTTGATAAAACATGTCAGATTTGCAGCCATATCAAACTACAATCCTTAGAAAGCATAAATTAAGTTTCAATGTTAGCAATTTAAACATTTATGCCTTGACCAGCTTTGTGTCAAGAGTGGCTGTAGAGCATTTTGAAGCCGTCTTGAATGTACACTGATAATTGTAATGTGCTTTTGTGACCTCGAGATGGCATAACATGTCCTCAAATGAGGCTAACAGGTCTAACTTGAGCAAAATTAAGAGTAATGGTGCAGGGAACCCCAAACTGTAATGTTCTCATATGAGGATGCTGGGTTGTAGGGGGTTAAGATGCTGTGGCATGACCTTAGAGAGGCTGTTCATTCTCAAAAACCCCCCAGAGTGGTTGATTTAGAACAATTCCCAGCCAACCTGTCCATTTGGGCCCCATATGGGTTATATGCAGGTTACAATATGGGTCACATGTGGGTTTGTTCGTGGGTTCCATGGTGGCCCCACCTGTGATTTCCCATGTGAACATGTGGATCAGCCCATAAAAGTCCCATATAGGTAGAGATCCTTGCAATTGCCCATGTTTACTACCAGTAGGATCTATCTTGGAGGTCTAGAAATGGGGCCTATATGGGACTCATATGGGCTGATCCCCACTTGAAGTTCACATGGGCAATCACAGGTGGGGCCACCATGAAGCCCACAGACAAACCCATGTGGAGCCCACAAGGACATGCTGGCTGGGTTCTGCAAAGAAGAGTGGAGCCAAAATTCCTCCACAGCAATGTGACTCAATGCCAGTTATCAAAAATACTTGCTTGCAGTTGTTGCCACCAAGGGTGGAACAATCAGTTTTTAGGGCTAAGGGGCAATTACTTTTCACAGGCAGGTTGGGATGTTTTTTTACTTTAATAAATAGAAAAAAACATTTGAAATCTGCATTTTGTAAATACTTGGGTCATCTCTGTCTAATACAAATCTTTTCTAATGAGCTGAAACATTTGAGTGTGACTAATATGCAGGAAAATAAACCAGGAAAGGAGCAAATACTTTTCATAACACTGCATTTTGTTTTTGTGATGAATATTTTCTTGTATGAGTCATCATTCTCTTTAATGAATCTTTTCTTTTTAATTTAAAAACAGGCCATTTGGACGTCTGAGAGAACAAAGAGATGGAGCCAACAAGTTCAAAGACAGCGTCAATGGGCGATCTCTGACTTTCAGTGAGAAAAATGAAGAGAGCAGCGCTCTGTTCTGTTTATGGATATAAAGGATGTAGACATTTGAAATGAGGGTCAAAAGTGCAACTGTTTGCCCCCTTGTAGAAACGGGCCTGGTAAGGCCGTGAACAGTGCTCAGCACTGGCCAACACTTTACAATACACTGAAGGAACAGCTGCCTGTGACCTGCAGCTCAATCATCCAATAACTGCTCTGACTGACAGCAAGCTCCTAGGTCCTGTACTCTGCTGAGCTAGAGCACTCTCCAGAGGGGTTTATATTGCTGCTGCAGCACTCTCAGCTTAGACACATATCAATTATCAATAAAAAGACCTTTCCTCAAGCACCAACACAGTTTCCCTCTGCCACTCACAAAAAAGCCACCCAGTCGAGGCCTATAGCAGAAAATACCATAAAAGCAACATCAGAAGAATCAGCTTCAAGACATCTTTAAAAAACTAGAACAGCAGGGGAGAGCTATTTTCATGGAAACTAACCTTTCTCTTAAGTTGTAGGTTAAGACACATGAGCCAAGTTATTCTTCACTGTAATGACAAAGCTGGAGAAAGAGGTGCTGATAAGTGAAAAGATGAGGGGTTTGACAGAACAAGAAGAAAGATGCAAGGATTTTCTTCCCTGAGGGAGGGAGATGTGAGTCGATCTGAACAATGTAGTATCCAATATATTGTTTCTTTTCAGCACATACGTTAATATTTAGAAATAAGTCATGTGAAGCCAAATCAGATTTAGATGAAATAAGCTGAATAGTCAACTCTGATTCCTCTATTGATTAAACATAATTAAAGCAGCTGCAACTGCAGTATTAGCAAATAAAGAGCTTGGGTCAGTTAAGAGGAGTAAGAAATACCATTATTGATTATTAAATCAGGACCTGCAGTGATTTATTCTCTCCTCATTAATTAGATATCGATTTATTACATAACCTGGTGTCCTCATGTTCTTTTGTGTTTTGTTTTTGGACTCTAAAAACTTTCAGTGAGATTAAATATTAAGCTTGTGTTGTTTTTCTCTACTTCTAACTGTTTAACATTGGGTGAGTAAATGCCAAAGTCAGCAGTGGTGAATCAGCTGCTCCTGATAAAACTGGTCTGTGTTTTGAGATTTCCCTCCTGTTCCTTGTGGGTATTTGATCAGAATAAATCAGTAGAGCCGCTCCGTGCTGGACTCTGGCCTGCCGAATAAAAAAACTCCCAATCCAGACTGACAGAGACGAGGAGGGTGAGAGAGCAAGCCAGCAAAAAATAAACAACAATTTAGAGAATGGACAGGCTTAGAGTCAAAGTAAAGCCTGACTGACATTCAAAGAAGCTGCATGCCAGGCTCTGAGGCAGCAGAGAGATGTTTGGGAGGGGGGGCTGGAGTGAGTCTACAATACAGAGGACATAAAACAGTTTGTTATCCATTCAGATGGTGTTGCTCTTTCTCTGCCCTTATGCACTTAGGACATGACTCCTACTTTGGCTGCAGAGCTTCAGTTTGTGAGGAATGAACAGACTCACCTATCATTGTATCATAGGTTGAAGGATGTGCCATCTGAACATGTCATTTTTTCACAAATCCTCTCTACTATGGGGTTCAAGCACTTCGAGGATGTTAATTAAACTCTCCAATTGTAGGTGGACAGATCTTGTTGGTGCAGTATGAGCCGTCATGGAGCAACGTCTGTTGTAAAGGCCTGTGCATAGACAAGATGAATTCATTTAGCCATAAGGGGGTAGCATAGCATGATGCAGATGTCAAAAGTTGCTTTGAGGGCACTTAACATGCGGGTTGAATGCCTCACTGCACAGCCTATTAATACTCTGCCAGCTCATTTTCCAAATACAAGTCCTGACACTGTGACTGATGGCAGCCTGCTTGGATACAGCGAGCCAGTCACGATGCTGTGATAGCTCTGTATGTAAATTAAGAATATGAGGAGCACTTTCCTTTAATCATGCCTGCAGAGGACACCTCTGTATAATTTTGCTGTCCTAGCTCATCAGATGTTGATATGGGGTCAGAATGGAAAAAGCTGCGTTTAAGACAAAGCCACTCACAAAAAAAAAACCCCAAAAAAGTGTGTGGGGGGACCACACAAGCAAACATCGAGCTTCCTGCTAATGACCCTGATTACAATGTTCTGGGACTGTGAGAAAAAGCTAATGTGTATGGAGTTTCAGAGGCTATGAATAAAATGCTAATGATAGCATTTGGGATGTACTGTAAAGAGCTACAGGCCCACGCTGGCTGTCTCTTGTAATGAGTAAACAGAGAGGAACCACACAGCATGAGATCAATGAGAAATTCAAGGAAGGATGAAATGCAAGCAGAACTCTCTCAGGTGACATGTTCTCTGCATGTTGGGACTTTAAAGCTTGCTAATGAAACTGTCTCTTTTTTGTTTACCTTGCTAGTTCCAGGTATTGGTTTGCTGTCTCTGATGTTCTCTTTAAAGAGGACCTGTCAGAGAAAAAGAGAACAGTGAGGGCTCAGTTAATAAAGACAACTTCCACTGGGCTTCTTGTTTGGACATTTTAAAAGGTTTTTGGGATTTCATGTAATGGTTAAAACATTTCAAGGATAATCTCAATAGGAGAAACTGCTTAGATTGTCTACAGTGAGAAATCTTTCTCTAACGCATACAATATATTCTCTTTATGGAATCATCAGAAATCACTATTTAGTTAAAAATATAAAAATTTCCATTTATAAAGGCGGCATGACATATCTATTTTCCCATATTATTATTGATGATTAAAGGTTTTTGTACAGACTCCTTCCCTACAAGCCAACAGGACCCTTTATGTCTGATAGTTTAGGGTTAAGGATGATTCATCTGGTCACACGTGGCAATTTAAGTTTTTAATTTTACAGCATCTGCTTCCTATAAAATCCTAAATTTAATTTAAAATTCTTTTTATCATTTACAAAGCTCCAAATGGTCAGGCACTAACTTATCTGACAGAGCACCAAGTGCCATCTTATCCCTCTAGCTCCCACAAGGAGGCAGCTCTTTCAGTTATTAGGCGACTCTCCTTTGGAATTATCTCCCAGTCAGGATCTGGAGTACGGACACACTTTCTGCCTTTAACAGTAGGTTGAAAACTTTCCTTCTTAATAAAGCTACAAGGCTTAGACTGCTGGGGGTCATGGCACAATGGGTCTCTTTTGCTCTATGTTTGCATTCACATCATATTACTGCATGTCATTAATTGTGAATCTTCCTGTAGCAGTTAGGTCAGCATCCATTCATCTTCTGGGTAGTTCCTGGGCCAAAATGGCTCTTTCCACTACATTAACAGAGTTGGCTCTACTTGGTCTGACTCTGCATGGCAGCCCAGCGCAGCAGGGGATTTGCTTTTCCAGCACAACCAAGCTACCAGTTTGAGGGATATGATGACGTGCCATTTTGAGCCCTCATCAATGTAATCTAATACTGCACTTGCTGATGGTCATGTGTGATTTCTCTACTAGATTCACGTTTCTTTATGTCATCACAAACTGATAGAACGAAGAAGAAAAGACAGAATTTCTTAGTTACTGCTAATTCTCCCTCTTCTGTTTTTCCTCTCTCCTTTCTCCTCTACCTATTTACAACTCAAACATCTCATGCTGAAGAGCAAGGCTGTTCAACGTGAGTCTGATTCTTCTTGAGGTTTCTGCCCTTTAAAAGTTCTTCCTTTCACTGTTACTTTTTTAAAATGTACTGACTTGGACGAATATCGCATATAGTTATTATCATAACATAATAAGCAATATGAACAAATGAGTCATTTATTTGATAATATATATTCCAATCTTATTTCAGAAATAAATCATGTATTAAAGTTAGATTGAAGATCAAGGACAGAGTCTGGCTGCTTGACACAATAGCTGTTAGGATGATTATTCTGATTGTATTTTTGTTCCTATGTTGGAGAGCACAGAGTTCTTGTTCCAAGTTAGGCTCAAAAAATTTCTGGAAGACTCAAAACTTTGCCCAAGCCTCCCACATGCACCCCCCCCCCATGCTAACTCACAGAAGTTGTTTTAGCTGTTGTATTTTTTGCTAAGAATGCACATTTTTCTGGTGCCAAGAGGACACATGAAAAAGTAATTACATATGAACAAAGGAGCATTTAAAGAGGCTGTGTATATGCTTCTCCTCCTCCTCTTATCACCATGGCTCTTGGCACAATTTCTCCAAAGTTATGAGGTTTCAGATGGAAAGTGTCAGCACCTTGTTAGTAGGGAATCAGGTGAGTGTCACATCCCATCCCCTGTGATTCATCAACAGCCCGTTCCCCTCCAGGTCCACTTGTAGCACCTGTGGTATCCTGCTGCCTCCTTCCTGCAAGGAGAGAGAGGGAAACGTGTGTCAAGAGAGGAGTAAGATTAAAGAGGAGGGAGTTTCCATAGCTGTAAAAGGAAAATCAAAAATATTAAAGGCACGAGTAATGAAACAGGCTGGGCTTAAGGGAACAGGGACAGGAACCCGGACTTTCTGGTGTGTTAACAGGAATTTTTGCAGATTGTTATAAAATGAACTTAAATAACCGCACCTGTAAATAAACAGGGTTCATTCAACTGTAAAGAAAAAGACATTTTATTGGAAGAGAATGGTTCTGTTATTTTACATGCAGATTTTTAAGCACCACACCTACCCCCCCCCCCCATCTCACAATATGATATAAAACTAATCACAGCACAATTGAAATTCATTCTCACATCCACACTGAAGCACCATGTTGGCTAGAAAGCAATTTATTTTTCCTCAAGCAATACGGAGTTTCTCTTGCAGAGACTGCGGAGGCCGGGCAAACAATTTTCTCTTAGCTGATGGAGATGCAAACAAAGCAGAAAAAACAATGAATGCAAAATAAAATCCTCCAAACTGATTGGATTTGCTGCAGCACTGTGGTTTGATCAAGCTGCTGCCTCTCCCCTCAGGTGTTCTTAGTCACAGCCTGAGCTGGATGAAATACCTTTTCCAGCAAACACAAATGATGATGTCCTGAAACATCAATTTATGGAAATATAAGATGTTTATGTAAGGCTTTAGTTGAAGGTCTTTTTTTTACGCCCCTTATTTTGGTCCTCAGAAGTTTGTTTGTTAGTTGTCACACAATTAAACGAGTCTGAAGTGAGACCAAAGTGAACATGAGGAGGAGGCTGTTTATCTAGAAGATATTTTGGCTAAGTTCATAGTTTTAATGCCCCCCTCCTTTAAGTCCTTTCACTTCAGAAGCCAACCTAACATTAAAGCTCAGATTTACGGATCCTCTCTGGTAGCAAAGTATAGAGGACAGTTTAGAGAATTAAAATCAGCTCTGATCTAAACAAACTGAAAAGCATTTGCAGGTCAAAGTCTCTGGGAGCTTGGCTTTTAATGTAAGAAAATTCAAATGCAATATGAAAATTTGATGCTAGTAAAACATCTGCAAAAATAAACATACACTACCATGAGAAAGTCTTGATTGAAAACTATCTGATTTGGTAGACCATTTCTTAGGACTCCGAGCATGTCAGCTCACATTTGGATTGACAGATGGTCATGGGACGCAGAGTTACATTACACTTCCTAAGCCCTTTCCTATCCACTTTTCCTTAACCCTGGTGTCACAGGGTCAAGGAAAGGTGGGAGGAGGACAGGAAAGGAGAACAGCGATGATTAAGAAATCCAACTGTACTTTCCCTAAGCGGATGTTACGGTTGTGATTTGTGTTCTATGAGAAAAACTACAATTTAACCTTGATGGACTACAAAATTTGACTCTATCACTCGACATGTTCTTTGTAGTTAGTGCAGCGAATGAAACGTGAAAGCCTCGTGATAAATATGAGCTCATTAAGTTTTATATAAACCTCTTCAGGACAAGGCACTGCAAACATCTAGAACAGCAGAAACATTTGTCTTTTCTTCTTGAAAAGAGTCTGAAACATAAATTATTTGTAAAATATCAGTGCTGCTATACAGCTAAAGCCCTTATAAGTAAAGCATAAAGTGCTGAAGTGCTAAAGTGCTACCGTTTAGAAGTTGAAGAAAATTGACTTCACAGTGTCATTCAGTGCTGGTTGGAATGACAAAGATTAGCCTGGTCTTGTTGCTAACTTACCCAGGTGTCTGAAAGGCTGGTGTTGCTGTAGTGTTTTACCTTTTTTATTGCATGGCTTGCATGAACCATGTCCACCCCTGACTTTCTGGTGTTTACAGAACAATTCTCTATCTATGCTTTTAGTATTTCTGGCAGCAGACACAAACTATGATCCATTTTATCCGGTGTTTTCCCTAGTAGGTAACTGGCATGGTGGTATGTTAGCGATGAGTGACTGACAGAGTGGTGGTACATTGCTAGCCTGCTCAAGGAGACAAATACATGCACACAAAAGCAACTTGGAGCAAAGACAGAAGGAAGCAATAAGATACAAGAAGATAATTAGAGGTGTATAGACAGAAAGATGATTGACAAACATGTAAGATACATTAGGATTAAAATCTGTATATTAAGATATATAGATATATTAGATGTATATAATGAATAAAATAATCGGAGAATTGTACTTATAAATATATTTATTGTTTCTACAACCATGTTCATGCCAATAGAGCACTGTTAGAAAGATGGATGGACGGACAGAACAAATGTTGTTAGCTTGCTAAAGACTACACAAAACAAAGTTTGCTCAAACTCAGAGGACGCAGACTGAGCATTGCACTTGTGTGGGCGTGGGTATATTATGACTTTGTCAGTCATACATTTTTGCGAAAAATCCACCCCTTTTACAGTATTTAAAGGTCACATATTTTACCCCTTTAAGACAAATTGGTCTCAGAGGTCCCCAAAACCTACCTGCGAAGTTTGCTGCTGAAAAACACTCCAGTATTGGATTTCTGGATGTCTAAAAACCACTCTCTTTCAGTCCTGCTTAGGCCGAGCTGTTTCTATGTCTATGGCTTTAAATGTTAATGAGCTGTCTGACTCCACCCCTGACCGCGCCCTTCTCAGGAAATGAATGTGGCTTGATGGATGTCACTCTCCTGATCCTCCTCTTAGCTGGCAGCTCAGATCAGATCAGGAGGGGGGGTGGAACTCTCTTCCAAGCGGGGAGGGCCAACCGAACCTGGGGGCAGTGCGAACTCCCCACATGACATCATAAGGGGAAAATCTGAGAATGGCTTGTTTCAACTAATATTTTCTAAAAGGTTGAGAAAGATATACATATAATACGTATGTGACCTTTAAGAAACAGATTTAAGTTTAGTCTAAATATTTTTTAGATACTTAAGAGCATTAACATTTCATCCAAAAAAAAAAGAAAAAAAAACCTGAAGGTTTTTGCTCACCAAGGTTGATTCGTATAAACGGCATGAAATAATGAAATATTTAGTGACAGATTTGACATGCCTGTCTAATCAATGATGACTGGTCAAATCAAGTTTTCAGACAGGCTGCAAGCAATCAGCTTGCTGTTTGCTGTTACTGGAGTCTTTCCTCTGACTCACCTGCAGTGTTTTGTTTCCCCAATAGAGGGCGATTCTCTTTCTCTCTCTCACCTTTTCAACCTGTCACACAACGTGTGTCTGAGATGATGAATGTCGGTCAGAGAGGTCAACCTACTTCCTGCCTGTCTCATTAGAATCAAAGCTGCAGCGTGTGCCCTTTTCTCATCATTATTTAAATTTTGTTCAATAAACTCACCTCTCTGTTCTGAGTGAAAGACAGGATGAGAACAAGAGACAGAGACAAAACTTTAGAGAGGAAACAAGGTTTGAAAGGTGAAGATAAAAGGAAAAAAAAGTCTTATGTTATCACAAAACTAAAAAAAGAAGCCAATTGTGACAGTCCTAGTTTTAGGTGGAGGATTGGCCTTGTCATTTTGAGGAGGTTTCACCATTTGTCAGTCCTACAGTTGTGAGTGAAAGCACAAACAGAATAAGGTGAAAGAAGCTCTCAGAAGAAAACAGACATCCCCTTTCTTTTCTGTAAGATATATTTCAAACCCAAACCTTGTCGTATCAGGGCATCTCTGCATGAAAAGAAGAAGGATAACAAAAAAATGACAGGTATAAATTTCCCTTTGTGAAAATCAGAGATAGAAGCTGAGGGAACAAAGCTCTGTTAAACATGCAGCCATGTTTTCTTTATTTCACTCTGAACACCATGGTGGATAACTCGCTCTGAAGAAGGCAGAGAAAGAAAAGTCTGCTGTCTGTTTTTAGAGAGCTGTGGGGCCTCTTTTCATGCAGAGCAGTGATTTGGTTAGCACTGACAACAATGATGCATCAAAGTCCAACAACAGAGGAAGAGGAGGGAGTCAATATGTGTGTCACTACTGTTCACATGCTCTAAGATAAACCCCTCCAACAGCTCTGTTCAGGTGACAGGGGAAATATTTTTCTCTGTTATGAAGCAAATGATGACATGGTTAATTTCATGGTTAAAAAGTCAACCTTCTTTAGTCATGGACATGATTCAGAGACAAGGCTGTCCATGGCTTATCTTTTATGAGGTCACATCTTTGATGTGGGTTTTGAACTCATGTATGAATGTGATGTTGCTGTTGTTTGACCCTGAACATTGTTGATCAGAAGAAAAAGATGTCTGATGGGAAAAAATCTGATTAATCAGAGGAAAACATTCATGGCAAACAGGAGGACTTGAGTCTTATATAAATTAGATTTTTTCTAACTTTGTTTTGTTCATCTTTCTGAAGCTAGAATCTTTACTGAGACCTGGTTTGGCCTGTGACCTCTACAGCCAGAAGCACATTCTGGCTTCAAAACTAGATGGTTTTGTGTCTGATGTGAAAAAATTTGATACTTTTGTTCATATATCATCTATAAAATGCCAGCAGACTTGTATCAATATCTTTGTCTGAAAAATAAATGAATAGATAAATAAAAGAAAAGAAAAGCACCAAAGTCAAACATTTTATCATCTCTTTGTAGAAAATGACTTAAAGGCTTCATTGATCATAGGAATTGTTCTGTATCCTGTTAATTGACTTTTCTTTCCTCTTTAGCAAGTAGACTTTTTGCAGTAGACTAGTTATAACAGCAAAAGACACACTGATGCAGAGTTGCATTGGAAACAGTATGCACAGTCACTTTAGCTGTGTTTAAATGGTGACATGTGAGAGCAGCAGAAATTCAATGAGGCTGCAGTGACAGCCAATCAGGTCAACCTTGGTCCTGTACCGCCTCAACCTCCTGATGGTCATCGTCCATGCCTGCAGCTGGCCCATACCCCAACTCTCCAGGTTATGGGGTCCTGGGCACCCAGTAGGCCTGGGCGATATGGACTAAAAATCACATCATGGTATTTTTCTTGCCTTTGACGATATAGTATTACATCATGGTATTAAAAAATTAAAAAGAGATCATACTTTTTAATCCAAATTCAAGTAAACAGGGCTTTGATGGCATACTCAATTTATCTCCAAGTATAGGAACACAGAAAACATGTTTTATTTTTTTAAGTCTCTCTAGGTTTACTTCTGCCTAACTGCACTCCAAGTTTCGCATTTCATCTCTATCCTGATGAGGTGTGTTAAGCTGCTAATGATGAACATGTTTCCTAGTGAAGGCGTCCACAATAAAAGCGTTTCAGAAAAATAACAGCCGCGGACTTTTATTTTGAAGAGCTTGACAGAAGTATTGTGTTTAGCATTGAGTTAGCTTAGCTTTGGCTGCCATTCGGAGAATACGGCTAGTTTACAGCAGCTTTTCTGACCTCATTTAACAATGCAGCCTGGATCTTTGACTCACTGTGGACTTAGAAAAGAAAGTCATAAGTTAAAATAGACTTTTAAACGGTTGTTTATGCTGTTGTAAGAGGAAGAGCTGCAGCGCTGGGCTCTGCAACCAGCCAAAGCAACACTTAGCTTGTGTTTAAGCCCCAGGCAGACTGACAGAGACAGTACACAGACTTAGTTACGGTACAGCCATCAGACTTTGAGAGGAAAAAACACGTTTTTGCCTGCTAACTCACACTGCGGAAAGATCTATCCCCCCCATGAACTTCAGACACTGGTGGTGATGGCTGAAGATGCCATCTTAGCCCATCTGAACATTGATAGACTTGTAGATTTGGCGGGGATGGGGGGGTGCAGGGTCACTCAGAACCACATCATGAATGAACATCTCTTCCAAACAAGTCAATGTCATTGTCATCACATTTAAAAGGGGCAGCAGTGATATGATAGGCTAACAATGAGGGAGTGGAGCAGTACGATTGGATAGATGATGTAGACAGCTGATTATGATGTGACAGAGAGCATGAATGAGGGAGTGCATGAAATAGTGCAGGTATGAGCTACTAAACCAGCATGGAGAATATGGTTTTTCTGACTGAACTTACACTAAGCTTCGTTAGATATATGATCTTGCCAATATCACCCAAAATGTGCCAAAGAGAAGTCATCACAAAGGAGTACAGCAGGCGCTTCTAGCCATAAACGTTCAGGACTCACAAACATATGGGAAGACTGGGAGGACAAAGCCAGGTCTTTGGTCGATCCAAGCCTCACAGTTTGCAGATCAATGATGGGTGCTCTGCTCCACATCTTCGCTCTCACCATTCACATCCCCAAATGCCTAATCTTTGTTTTAGTCCAGGAAGCATGCAGACCCAATGTTTCAGCCTCCTCACTCAGCAAGTTAAGAGCCCCCACAAAGACATTTGCAGTCTCCACCAAGGATCACAGAATTATGAGCAAAGTCACATCACCAAATGACACTCCACAGTTCTTTGCCCCTGTTGTTGCACATAGTGCACATTATCCAGTCCATACAGGTACAGAAGAGTGTAGGAGCAAAGACACACACCTGCCTCACCCCAGAGTCAACTTGGAAGAAGTGAGAAGTGGGCAGACATCAGCTGGATGAGCGAATGTTGGATCACCTGGTGCTCCAGAATCCTTAAAAGGGCATCTCTACTTAACAAACTGAACGCCTTCTGGAAGTCAGCAAACGCCGCAAGCAAACCACTGAATTTCTGAAAGCACTCAGCGAGGACCCTAAGTGCCAGTACCATAGAGCTCTAGCTCTTGTTCAGTGGTATCAGCCAGCATTGAGAGAAGTGTGATACCCCTGTAGTTACACTCTCACACATCACTCCCTTCCTCCTAGACTGGAACAACAATGCCCTTCTTCAAGTCAGTAGGGATGATGCCTGCTTTCCATACAGAGCAGATAAGAGCATGCAACAACAGGAGGGATGTTTCACTGCTCGCCTTGAGCCTGAATCCTGCATACACCTGGTGCTTTCCTGGCCTTCAGCCTGTTTAGCACCTGTCGACTCTTCTCTCCTCGTCGTGAGTGAATTATAGCAGGTGGAATGAAAACCCCCTGCTCGCCATTTGGCTTCACATAAAGATCCATCTCCTGCTTTTGTCTCTCCTGAGGGAGCTAAATCTTACTTTCCCAATGGAAAATTAAACATTGTTAAACTCTTAATTGACTATTCACAGGTTTAATGATCAAACAAATCTTGATATCTGCTTTAATATTATCCCTATGCCCAGAGAAAGAAGTGGGATTTATCTTATCTGCCTCTCTCCAAAAAGTAAATAAGGCTTGGATGATTTACTTCTCTTTCTTGCATTCTGAGGTCTGATTAGCTTTTGTAGCTGTTGGTTGATTATTTGTAGTCTGCCTTATCTCCAGCTGTGTAACTCTCCATACAGAAATATGTCTGATTTGGGATTTGAAGGAAGTGGGATTATATCTTAAATAAAATCTGGTGTGAGAAGGGGCTCAAACTATAGCTTCCTACGGTGTTGTTATACAGGTTGATGCACTTTAGGGGGGCTGTGACCACGGCAGCTTTTCTATACACTGTTGGTGCTTATTTTCAACACAACTCGACTCGAACAAATCAACAATATGCATTGCAAAAAGTATCATCTATGGGCACAGGCTTTCAAAGTGATGATTCCCTCTCAGTGCTGTAGTTCAGGAGAAACTAATCAGTGTGTTAAATGACATCCTTTAGCCTGGTGTTGTTAGGATCATTAGTATTATGATTAATAAATAAGGACTTCATAGGTGTAGGTGAGATTATGTATGTGCATCATTAAGATCCCAAGGGAATCCTGGCTCGCTCAGGTCTGCCTTCTCTTCTTGACGATGAAGAGAGATGAGGTTATAAACAAGGAGAAATCATCCTGACAGTTCTTCTACCACACTGATAACCAGCAGAAGTGAAATCAGCTGAGGATAGTTTGGGGTTGATTGTAACAGGCCTGAGGGGACCATTAGAAGCCATGTGGACTTGGGACAGCTGATGAGCAGAAAATTGGTGACAGGGTAAGAAAAAGAATGCAGAGGCAAAAGAGTCTGACAAAAATGTAGGAATGCAGGGCCTGTAAAAAGTATTCATCCCCTTGTTTTAGTTCTTGATTGATTTCATAAATCAATTATGATCAATATAATTTGGCTTTATGAAAGAAATCAATAAAACCTCTTCACTGTCAAAGTGAAAACAGATTTCTACAAATTAATGTCAATTACACAAAATATGTAAGGTAATATAACTCACTTCATAAATATTCATCCCCTTTAAAGTGACTCACCTAATTCAGCAGAGATCCAGCTAATAGGTACCAATAATCTCACAATTAGTGAAAAAGGGATCACCTAAGTGCAGTGAATTTGTCTAAAATGATTGTAGTATAAAGACACCTGTGTCTGTAAAGTCCAGTCCCTGGTTGATCAGTATTCCTGGCTACCATTACACCATGAAGACAAAAGAACACTCCAAGCTACTCAAAGAAAAGGTTACTGAAAAGTATGAGTTTGGAGATGAATGCAAAATGAAACATTTCTGAGTCACTGACGTCCCCCGGAGTGCAGATAAATCCATCATGAAGATTTGGAAATAATATGGCGCGTGTATAAATCTGCCTAGATCAGGCCGTCCTCTTAAACTGAGTGACTGTGCGAGAAGGAAACTAGTGAGAGAGGCCACCAAGACACCTCTGACTATGTTGAAGGAACTACAAGCTTCAGCAGCTGAGATGGGAGAGACTTTGCATTCAATAACTGTTGCTGGATTTTTCACCAGTCAAAACTTAATGGAAGAGTAGCGAAGAGAAAGCCGCTGTTGAAGAAAACTCATTAAATCTGGACTAGAGCTCACACAAAGGCATGTGGGAGACATGGTCAAGTGGGATAAAGTTCTTTGGTCTAATGAGACAAAAATGGTGCTTTTTGACCATTAGACAAGATGCAATGTTTGTAGACACCAAACACTAAAAATCACCACAAACACACCATCCCCACTGTAAAGCATGGTGGTGACAGTATCATGCTGTGGGGATGCTTCTCTGCAGGCAGCAGTGGAAGGCTTGTAAAGGAAGAGGGTAAAATGAATGAAGCATAATATAGAACATTTTTGAGGACAATCTTATTTTTTTTCTGCAAGAGAACTATGGCTGGAGAGATGATTTATTTTCCAGCAAGATAATGACCTAAAGCAGCATGGTTCAAGACAACAAGGTGAGGCCAAATCAAAGCGAAAACTTTAATCCAACAGAGAATTTGTGGCTGGACCCATGCAACATGACAGGATACAAGCATTGTTTACTTTTGCAGTAAGAAGCTGGTTTACAGATTATGCAGATGTATTTATTTGCGTTAATACTAGATGGCTAAATGCTATTATATTTTATATTTGATTGGATGGGAAATTATAAGCCTAGAAACAAAACACTACTTCTGACTCAGCATTATTTAGGTATTAGATTAAAAAATATGTGCTTGAAAGTCCTATCAAACTGCTATTCTTAAGATGTGTTTTTTTCTGGAACTGAAGGTTCACAAATAAGTTCAGGGTGAATGAGACATTCTATAAAATCAAAGCTTTAAAGGTCATGTCTGCTTGGGAATCTCCCAGTGACATCCTCAACACTGCTCTCAATGATCAGCTTTTGGTTATGCGCCTTGCTTAAGTGATTTAACATAAACACAATCAGTCTCTGTATAAAATCAATTTCCATCCCTGTATTGATTCCTGTGTCCTGCCAGAGTGTTAGTAAAACTCTCCAGAGGGCTCTGCTGCTCATCCTCTTATCCTGGACAATACGACCAACTCAGTGACTAATCTCCTGAAAACTTTCTACAACAAATCACTTCTTCCTTTTCTTGTTCCTTTTAGAAAGGACACGAGATTAAGATGTCTGTTTCATTATGATCCTCTCTGATGTTGCCTGCTACTGTCCAACCTCATCATTTAGACTTTTTTATTTTATATTGCTACCTCTCATGTCTTTACTTCTTCTGGTCTCATTACCCACCACTCATGTCTCTTCTCTTTTCTCTTGGTTTGGGTCTATCTATCTCTCAATTTGCCACAGCACTGTGGGAAGAGAGGAAATTTGCCATGTAATCACTCCTTCCCTCCCCATTGCTCTCAATGTCCTCTTCTGCTCTCATATGAGCTATTATGGATGATTTTTTTGGAGTGTCTATACAAAGAAAGAACATTTAGATGAAAGCTAGAATAACATCTGCTTAAACAGCACCTATGATGTTCACCAATGTACTGTTAAAAATTCCTATCTCTGAATGAGAATCAGAGTTATTCTGATCATCATGTCAGTCTCTAAAATTCCTTTAGTGCTGATTAAATTGTGCAATTACTGATCCGTAAGCAAGCCTGTCTCTTCACTGAACCAAACTAAAAACTATTTTATCATCAAATCACATCCATATAAGTTCAGCGTAAATCTGGTTTGTAGCTAGCAGGTTGCACTCTCTTTTTGGATTTTCCTGAATGGCATACTAGAGTGTTTGCTTTTGTTATGCTGTTCTGCATAAATTCTCCATAGCACAACAAACTCCCCTGGAAGTGTAATGGTGAAACACTGAGACTAATGAAGGACTGGGTCAAATGTACTTAAACTGGCATGTAGCAACAACCATGTCTGATTGTTAGAGCTGATGAGATGCAGATCCTCAGGCCACAAGCATCAAAGTGTGATCTTCACTGTGTTAAAGTTGAAGTGAAATCATCTCTGCAACAGTTTTGATAATGATTGGTTCAAATTGCCTGTTTGTGGGTCATTTTGAATTAACTGCTCTCTAGAGCAGAAGTCTTGTTGTCTTCATGTGCTTTAACCAGCATTCAGATTTTCAGTACTGTGAGCCATACTTAGAGGTCAGATTTTACATGAGCAAAACTCTCCTCTGAAGAATGGCTGCATGTTTTTGTTTCTAAAATCACAATAAAAGCTTCACTACTCCACAGTGCACCATGTGGGGGATTTATTAACATGTATGACTGGGAATATGACAACACCATGATGAGTGCTGATAAATTATTTCTAGTTACATGCTAATGGAATAAGCCCTCTGACTTGAGTTTAAATGAGGTGTCAGTGGGGAGAAGAGCTCAGCTGAGCTCTTATTTTCATTAGTATTTAGTACCAGAGTTCCCACTGTGTGAATTTGTACCACCACATTTACATTTATTGTATTTGTGTCAGTATTAAGCGTTTTTCTGTGCTGTGACAAAATACTTGGATTTAAAAACCAAACTAACATGGTATTTTCTTCTTTTTATTCCTTATTGTACAACTTTTTTACTCTAAGTTTAAACACTCAGAAACACATGCATTGCTGCAATTATCCTCTGACAAACAAGGCATATTTGTAATTCCAGTTTGGGCCGCCACCGATGGAATACCTACAGAGCAAACAAGGTGGTGATCACCAGCCAGATGTTGCGTAGTTTTACAGCTTGCAAACATATTCATTCATTCCCTTATTCATTTATTGATTTTTGCAACTATTGTCTGAAATGAGCACATGTCAGGACAGCTACCTTGTGATTTCTATTGTCCTCCATGTTTGTTTTTTTTCCAAAGCCACATTTTTTCTCACAGGTTTCTGTAAGATCTCATGTCTGTGAAATTATCATTGTGACACTCCTGCTCTTCGTACATTTGTACCAGAGCAGGTTCGTGGTCTCTCTGTCTGACTGAGTCGCCTAAGACAGTGGTTCTCAACTGGTGTACAATCAGGACCCACCACCACCTCCTTGTCAGTCAATCGTGATGCAGGTTTCTAAAATTATTCAATCATAACCAAGTGTGTTTAACTCTCAGGGGTCTATGATCACGCCGGCGTGATCAGATCACGTGGCATTTTCAAAGCACAATAAATAAAAATACGAGGTCAGCTAGAGCGCTGCAGTCACCTTCATTCGAAAGTGCAGATTTGAAACTTTCTCCTAGTTTTTTTTTTCCTCTTTTTTAACCCAGTGATATGGTTGCTTAAATTTTATAGTACAAAATATCTAAGCATAAAAGTAGGATGGATGGAATGGGCAGGTGTTGCATTTCTTTCAATATTTTTGTCATTTTACAAAACGGAAAAAAAGCGTTTTAATCTGCTGATACTGTTCTACGTGATGACATATCAGAGATGTCTAAAAGAAACGTTTGACGTGGATGGGGGTGGCAGTAAAGTTGTCAAACTGGAAGTCACTGGTGGGAGTTAGCAGTGAGAGCGAGTGGCGAGCAGGATTGTTTACAAGAAAGAAGAAAGAGTGTTAGAAAGAAGACAGAAGGAAGCCCTCCAGTTGTTTTCTGGAGAGGACGAGGCAGATGGTGAGCCTCTTTCATCGCCATCGTCCGAGGACGAGGAGAGTGGCGCTGAGGATGATGAGGGGACAGACCTTCTTTTATTTCTGGCGACAAGAGGTAAGGCAGACTAATAATAAATATTTTAAGACTTTTGTTTTGTTTATTGCTTTATTGTAAACCTGTTAAATATGCATATTGTGTTATTCATTTAGGTAGGTTTATGTGTACAGAAGACCAGGGGTGAAATAATAAATTCACAGGCCCACCCCTGCCTATAAGCAGACTATGCATAGCACTGTGATGGTTTAGTCTAACTCTTTTATTAATTTTTATTTTTGATTATTTTATTGGGGTGCCAGCCAGGTCTCTCTCCTGACACAAGATAGTCACTTTTGTTTTAAAAAATAATAATTATTATTAGTTTGAGTTTAGTTTTTTGATTGTTTATTTCATTTACTGTCACACAAGAATTAAACACATAAAATGCAAACCCTTACCCTGAATGACAAGTAACCCACAGGGAAAAAAACGTGGCAACAAAGTATTTTAAAAAGGAATCAACTCTTATATTTCAAACTCAGATAAACAAAACTCAAATACCAGGTACTCAGCACCACAAAGCAGTTTTTCATAAAATAAACTCAAAGTCCCATGATCCCCTAGCGTTTTTTTTCTCCTTTCCCAGTACATCAGTTTGATGTTTGTATGATAAACATAATCCAGGTAATGGACAATGTTGACCAAACGTAATCTTTACCTGGGCGTCACACATTAGTAAATTAACCCTAAAGATGGAAGGAACTGGCTGTGGATGAGAGAATGGTGGCCACCAAGACAAAAACTAGCATGACCCAGTTCATGAAGGACAAACCAACAATGTGGGGGATCAAGCTGTTTGTGTTGACTGACTTGAGCAATGGCTGCACAGTTAATTTTAGCATTTATGTGGGAAAAACACAAACACACACAGTGCATGGGCTGTCATATGATGCTGTGATGCACCTCATTCTGCCATCGTACCTCAGCACAGGCTACCATGTTAACATTGACTACACAGGCCCCCAGTTGTTCCGCTACTTGGCAAACATATATTTTGGAGCCTGTGGAACATACAGGGACAACGGGAAAGGGTGTCCAACTGGGTTAGAAAATGCTCTTACCAGAAAACCAGAGAGGGGCGTGGTGAGATGGATCCAGGAGGGTTCCCTTGTCTTCGTAAAATGGATAGACACCAGGGAGATGTCCATATGCTCCACAATCCATCCAGCAGTTCCTGGGGAGGTGGTCAAGAGGAGGGTGAAGGAGAAAGTTGGACAATGGTCACTGAAGAGCATCTCCTGCCCCACCCCAGTCATCGCCTACAATCGGCACATGGGTGGATGACCTGTCCGACCAGCTGCCCCAGTATTATTCCAGACACTGCAGAATGGCACTCTTTTTACACCTTGTGGACATTGCCAGCACGAATGCCTTCATCCTGCATTATGACATCAGTGCCTCCAAAGGTGGGTAGTAATGCGCTACATTAACTCCGTTACATGTACTTGAGTAGTTTTTTTTTTAAAATCCTACTTCTTAAAGTAGTTTAGAGTACTTTTTACTCCTACTCCATTACATTTGTGATTAAAAAAACCTGTACTATTACTCCCTGACATTGAGCAATACACTGTTCGCAACTTTTTTGTCCATAATTTATTTTCATTTAGAATTTTTTTTTACACTCAGCTGAGCTCTCTCAACAGTGTGAGGTAAAATCCACAGAGTTAAAGGCATACTTTAACATTTTGGCAAATTCGCCCATTGCCATAATTCCTATAGTCTTAGTAATAGGTCCGTTTCCTTGAGTTGTCCGTGCAAGCTGTTTCTAGATCTGGGGGGACCGTTAAACCAGCTGCACCGCGAACGCTATTTTAGCAGACGGAATTCTTGCTTTCCCTCATCAAACTTATCAAATACACAATCCAACAACTCCAAAACGCTTTCGTGGACAAGTTGTGACCTGCACATTCAGCACGCTATAAAATAATAACCTATAATTATGTAACATTACGACACATGAAGCAAACGTTCGGAACTATTTCTTGAGTGAACCACTGGGTGGATTGACACAGTGCAGCAGCCTTTGCATTTAACTTTCAAACATCTCCATCTCGTAATTAGTGATGTGTGATACCACTGATTTCCTTTCCGATACCAAGTAAAATTCAGGCTGGTATCGCCGATACTGATCCGATACTGATACTTTCCGTGAATTCTAAATCTTATTTTGATTCAGCTATGTGTGTAGACTCTTAAAACAGCCTACACTAAAACTAATGAATTAATAGTTTTCATACACTTGCCATCATATATGAAAAGTTACCGTAGCTTTAAGAATACAGGGAACTCACGTTGTTTGATCATTAAAACAAAACCTAAGTCCAGTAGACAGACGTATATATCACTTTCCCAAAATTCAGGGGCAGTGCTACACATCTCCAACAGCTCCTTATATATTATTATTGTATCCTATATATTATATGCTTATATTATTATTATATATTATTCTCTCTATCTGTACCTGGATAGTTTCTTCCCGCAGCACTAAAGGACTCCGAGAGTGACGTCTGTCTCGCCCTGGCAGCACCTGTCTCTCTCCTCTCCTGCTCTCTGGATTGCCTCATCATATTCTGTTTTATGATTCTCAGATGTTTAACGGGGTTTGTGGTGTTGCCACAATACTTAACTGTCTTCTCACACTCATCACGTGCCGTATCGTTGCTGTTTGTGGAGCTGAAATGTTCACATGAAACTGCGTTTTAGTGAGCGGCAGCGCGCTGTGAATCTGTGACGCTCTTACAGAGCCGTATTACGCATGTGACCGACAGGCAAAAGAAGTAGTAGTTCCTACCAACTGAGAATGATTACAACAAGTTCGTGATAGTATTTTTACTTTCCATTGTGTTCCTGATAATGGTAAACTATACATTTGTTCACAGTTATTAAAATATTGATATTTTCACATGAGAATTGATTCTAGAACATAAATCTCTGGTATTGGAAGGACTAATATTTCAGTATCGATCCGCACATCACCACTCGTAATGTTCCATGATTATTTCGTAGCGTGGTGAATGTGCAGGTCACAACTTGTCCACAAAAGCGTTTTGGAGTTGTTGGATTGTGTATTTGATGAGTTTGATGAAGGAAAGCAAAAATTCCGTCTGCTAAAATAGCGTTCATGGTGCAGCTGGTTTAACGGTCCCCCCAGATCTAGAAACAGCTTGCACGGACAACTCAAGGAAACGGACCTATTACTAAGTCTATAGGAATTATGGCAATGGGTGAATTTGCCAAAGTGTTAAAGTATCCCTTTAACAGAGGACTGACCCCTCCCCCTTAACTATCAACAGTTGGAGGTAATGGCTGAAGATGCAACACCTGCGTCTCCTGTGGAGGAGCATATTTATCCCTGACCCAACTTAAAAACTCTCGTTGCCTTTCAAACGATGCGCTGCCTACTGTGTCAACCGAAAACAGTAGAACTCTCAAGCTTCAAAGACAGCACTTCAAATCTCAGAAAACATGTTATGGTGAGTAAGCTAAACAAGCTGCTAGTTAGCTCAACGTACAAGTTCAAATCTCTGTTTTAACCTGCAGACTGCAAAGACACAGTTGTGTCAGTGGTAAATCATGTCATGTGTCCTACCACCTCTGCAACTCTGCCACAAATGTGATTTTACATGGCATTATTTAACGTTATGTTGTAGGTGATACTATTATCATGTGTGTGTGGCATATCTCATATCAGTGATTATAACTAACGTAGTTATAATGTGAGGCTAATGGGCCAAAGTTGTCTTTGGTTTTAATACATTTTAGTTTGGCCTGCCATTTTTTTGAGTGGTAATCAGGATAAAAATTCATAAATTGGAGCTTAAAAGTAATAATTAAATTAAAAATGGCCTGAAGTCAGAAATAAGGACAGTTCACAAGATTGATTTCATAAACATGAGCCAAAAATGATTAATACATGATAAAATAAATTTAATTTGGTTAAAAAGTAAGAATTGCACGTTACAAATTCATGAATATGAGATTAAAATCATCACGTTGAGATAAGGTAGCTGTTATGAGAGAGAATCGTTTTTTTCTCATATTGAATTTTTTATCTCATAATTGTGATTAAAAAACTTAACTTCATTCATCAGTTCTTTTTGTTAACTGTCAAAAATGACTTTCTCTTTTGACACAAATGTATTTTCCCTTCTCATTTCTTTTTCTTCAAAGAATTCACCCCAGCAAGCTGCAACATTACACAGACAGCATTGAAAGCAGCAGAAAATGTAGTTCTTCCACTGCTCCAATGGATGAACCACAGGCTAGAAATTCAAAAATAAGTGCCTTCTCCATGTCTGTCCCACGGGTCATGCAAGGAACTTTTGTCAAAGCTTTGCTAAACTTCATCTGTGAAGGCTATCAGCCATTCTCTGTGGTTGAACTACCTTTACTCAAGAACATGATACAAACATTACAACCTCAGTGCACAATAATGTCAAGGAAGACAGTTGTTTTGAAAATCGAAGAGGCTGCTAAAGCCAAACACAGCCTGATTATCAAGAAGCGAGTTCTGTCAGCCATGTTGCTACAACCACAGACTGCCGGACGGCCAGACAATGCAGTTACTTGGGAGTCACATGTCAGTGGATAGATCAGACCTCTCTAGAAAGGTGCTCCGCTGTGCTGGCTTGTTGACGCATGAAAGGTCCTCACACATTCAATGCCGTCGCTGCAGCATTAGAGGAGATAGATTCAGAGTACCAGATCAGGGAAAAGGTGACCATGACAACTACAGACAGTGGCTCAAACTTCCTGAAGGTGTTTCGTATTTATGGCAAAAGCGAAGAAGACACCTCAGCACAGGAGGGGAGTGGCTCTGCACATGAGGAAGGATCTCCAGAAGGTGATGATGTTGATGAAGAGGTGAAGTTTCAAGATGCTGCCACAATCTTGAGTGATGACAGGTCTTGAATATCAACTTTCACAACATCACAAGTGTGCATGCCATCTCCTGAATTTTGTATCCACCACTGATGCAAGTGCTGCAGAGCTTAACTGTGAGACAGACAGAAAATTGTCTAAGTCTGCTTTCGGAAAATGCCAGGCACTGAGGAATAAAAGCAGCCGGTCCACCTCAGCATTTGAGACCATAGAGCAGGAATGCAGACTCCGGTTCCTGTGACCCAATGATACACATTGGAGCTCCCTCGACTTTGCTGTTGAAAGAGTGGTTCAGATTCAGAGGGAAAAAGGAGAGTGCTATCTGCAATGTGTGCACTGCTCTAAAAAATCAAGATGTAAGTCGTTTGGGGTGGGATAATATAAAGAAAAATTACATTAAATGGTACAATTAGCATAGCTTATTTTATTGTGAGAGACTTGTGTAAATGATGGTTTGGTAAATTAAGTAGAAAATTATTTAAAGAGTAATTCAGCAAAACCTTTCTCTGCCTGTATATTTTTGAAATATTTTTAATTGTTTTTGTGACAATTTTTTCATTTTATTAAAATCACTGGTATTCCGATTCCGTCTGTTTTTATAGGTTCAATCACGCTGAAATGGCATTTCTGGGGGAATATGCTGCAGTCATGAAGCCAGTTTCTATGGCCCTGAATGTCCTCCAAGGGGAATCATCTATTCACAGGGGTTTCCTTCTGCCAACTCTCTTTCAGCTACAGGAGAAGTTGAGGCTTCAACCAGCAAAGTCTGTGTACCACTCCTGAAGGCTCTACAACGTGGTATCTAGAAACGTTTTGGAAATGTCATGAAGGACCCAGAGCTCATCGCGGCTGCCATTCTCCTGCCGAAGTTTAGGACAGGCTGGACAGATGAGAGCATCTTAAAAGCAGGTGATAAATAGTGATTCATTCTAGAGACAGACAATCACAGGAGGATGAAAACTCTTCAATCACAAATTTATTTGTTTTGTTTACACAGGACTTGACTACATCAGAAACCACCTCATTGTCAACAGGGAAAATGATGCCCCTGCAATTGAGTCCCACTCAGGTGAGGGTGACTTCTTTGCATCCATGAAGACAGAGAACTCAGAGGTTGGCACGTGGCTTTTCAAAGCCGACATCAACGATACTTTCAAAATGATCCCTATTAATCCCAGTGGCATATGTTCGGCATCAGGTGGAATTCTAAATATTAGTGCCTGTTGGTTGCTTAAGCAGATCTTCCATATTGAACATGATCTCTAAGGCCCTTTGCTGGATCTTGTTAAATAAGATCAGGTTTCCGTCCGCCCTCACTTGCTCTACAATTTTGTTTTGATAGATCCTCCTCACAGCCGCTCAGGCGCATCCTTGGATAAATTAAAGGAATGCTTTTGGGCAATTGGTGTTCCCCTCTTTGATGAAAACGCATCTGCACGCGTCTGGAATTTCTCTGAATCACTCTGGACACAGTGGAAATGAAAGTTTTATTGCCACTTGAAAAGTTGCAGCACATCTGCGACATATCTAAATCTTTCTGTGTGGCCGAGAGAATCACAATACAACAGCTGCTATCCCTTCCTCGGGCATCTTAACTTTGCCATATGAGTAATCCCACAAGGGTGCTCCTTCATATCTTGATTATTAGACATGTCAACATCTGTCCCCAGTCTGAATGATTTTATTTCTCTAGATGAAGAATGCCACTCTGATTTTCGTTTTTGGTCCTTACTGCTAGAGCACTGGAATAGCATCACTTTTTGGCTGACCGCTGAGGTCAGCCCCACACAAGGCAATGTCTGTGTCTGAGTAAGTAAATGACTGCGTGAGTGACCCTACTTCCAAAGACCTACTATAACGGTGTTGCGTTTGCCTGGACTGATGCTGGTGGTAATGGCTGCCTCCACTGTGTTAACTAGAGCAATACTTACAGAGTTGCGCCATGGGCAGAGTTTACTTGTGCTGAAAGCCCTCTAATGGCTGACTCCACATCTGTAAATACTCAAATATAGCTTGGGCATGGCCACTGTTTAACCAGAACTGGGCCACATGTCTGTATGACAAAGAATAGAAACAACCCTATAAGCTTTTCATGTTGGGAATGAAGTTTCACTCTTCTGCTGACCTGCTTTGGCATGACTATGTGATACTTGAGGGGGAAATGGTAACTTCTTTTGTGAATGCTTGTGCACGCTGGCTGCTCGTGTAGTGATTAGCGGCACTTTAGACAAAACTGGACATTTCTTTAAGCAGACAAACCTCCAGAATCATCTGAACAAGACACTAAAAACCTGATATGCTGGAACTCTCTGCATACCATGTTGGACTCCATCAATGCTCAGGAAAAATTCTGACAGAAAAATTCAAACCACATCTTCTACACAAGCTGGCAATGTTCCTGCACCCCAAACTAAAAAGATGCTTGCTGACCAGGGTGAAGTGATGATGGTTCACAGTGAAGCATGGTGACATATTCTAGGTAAAAGAGAGTAACTGGCCCGACATCCAGTTTTTTAAGGGTGAGCGCAGACAACAAGTCAGACTTCTGCTCCCATTGCTTCATCGGTGGTGTGTAAATGGGTATGGGTGCCTATGAATGGGATAAGCCAATACTGTTGGCCAGTTCTCCATAGGAAATTCTGCCATCAGTGAATTAATATGTGTGGATGGGTGTGAATGGGTAGGTGCAGCCTGTGGTATAAAAGTGCTTTGAAAAGTCAGATGACTAGACTAGACTAGACACAAGCTCAAGTCCCTTTATCCTCACTACAATTATGTATATATTTTCAGGGTTTACACACATGTATTCATTGATCTAATGCTTGCTTTTATGTGCAGCCATGACAACTTGAAGTAATGGAGTTTTCTCAGGGCCACCTGCGTGAATCCTGGTCACAAATCTCCCCCTGTGTCTCTCTCTCTCTTGGATTTAGACCATTAGAGAGTTGTTCACCTCTTTTGGGCCTTGGTTTAATTTGGACAGGCAAATAAAGAAGCCCATGACGTCTCTGGTTGCCATAAGGAATTATCCCACCCTCTTAATGCTACAACAATATAAAATTCCTGAACAGTTCATCGTAATGCAGTTCTGTTGTTAGCCGATGTCACTGCTTTTAACAGCCAGCTAATTGCTGTTTTTTTTTTTTTTTGTACAATTTATTTAAATTTCAAAGACAAGCAGACTCAAAGCACAAGCACAAAACAGAACATCACAGTAAAAAACAACACATGTATACAACATAAAGACATTTTGTCAGAGTACAATTTAGCTTGCACCAATATGATAGCTTGTTCAGGAAATCATGATCCTTATTTTTTACAAGGGTTTTCTGCCTTCTGATTAGACAGTTCAAATAAATGTACCTAGTTTAGCTTTCAATAAACAAACAAGGGAAAATTCTTAACTTAGGATAAATTAATCTTGTTTATGTATTCTCTTATCAAAGTCTATGGCTCATCTAAGCCATATCTATAAAGTTCATGCAAGGCTGAGGCTGCACGCTCCATCATTATACGTTCTACAGAGTCCTTCAACAGGTTATGTAGACAAAAACAATTCAATTTCCTTTCCAATTCATTAGTATAATTCTTTTCACAGAGAGGAATGCCATTGTTAACAGCTGTTGTATTGTTAATTGTGAAGTGATTTTCCCAAATCTATCAGCCACAGTGGCCTACGGGTCATTGAAAGCATCAAAACAGAAAGATTTGTGCCAGAAAACAGTACATGTAATCCCCAACTTCTATCTCTGCTCTGACACACAGTCATGCTCTGGCCATGGTTCACTGTAAGGTCAAGACTAATTGCTGGAGTGCTTGTCAATTTTACACTTAAAGCAGATGCAGCAGAAACAAACATCTTACCTGCTAAAGTTGTGTTTATAATCATAATTCAGTTGTCTTTAGTCTTGTTTGCTTAAAAGAAGCAAGCTATGGCTTTGTCTCTCTCAAAGCAGCAACAGTTCTAAACCCCCTCCTGTCTGTTAGCATTGCGATGCTCAAGTTTTTTTTTAAGTATCTGATGATCGACACGTTCTGTTCCTGCCTAGTCTGTCATAATAAAAGCCTCCAAGGATAATCTTTTTTTTGTGTTTGTTTTTTTTTTTTTTTGAGAGGATTGTCTTTCTCATGAGTGGATGTGGCTTCAGCTCATTCAGCTGACACGCCCACACCATCCTAGAGCAGATGTAAGTGCCTCATTTTTCATGATCTTGTTACTTAATTTTATAAACGTATAGATGTTTTTCATGACTGAAATTTGGCCCGGTGGTTCATAACACAGTTGCCTATCATACATCTAACCTAAAATACAGTTTTTTATTGCTTTACAGACACTTTAACAGGGTGGGAGGTATCAGAGAATGATTTATGTTTCCTTGTTTCTCACTGGCAACCCATCTTGCAAAGCTCCTGTCTAAACCGTTTGGGCCCAGTTAGAAAGTGACAGGACCAATCAGCAACAAGAAGCAGTACTTTCTTGCGTGGCAGAGTTGTGACGTAAGCAAGCAGCAACAAGAGGCCGGTGCATTTATGGCGGAAGAGCTAAGCGTGGATGCTGCTAAAGTGCCAGTTTTATCAGAACTTGACAACATTCTGCGATTTCTCAGTATGTCGTGTTTTATTTGTGTGCAAGATACTGAGAAATCACACATACGAGATACGAATAAAACGCACGCGCGAGATAAAACTTGCATGCAAGATACTAAAACGCACGTGTAAGATACTAAAACGCAGGTGCGTATTAAAAAAAACAAACATTCATGTCACCTCCCAGCCTCCGTAGTTTTCTTTTCAAAAACGCCAAAAGTCATTTACTTGCATGACTAGTCGCCATAGTTCGCGTTATTCCTCGGTAGCTGCACACGCACACCTTTGTCGTGGCTATGTCACGTGTTTTGTTGCTCTGATTGACCCATCAAGATGTGACAGACAGAATGTACATCCAGTCTCACTCCGAGTGTGAAACATCCATCTGACGTATCAGGTTAGTGGATCAGAGGGTCTGAGTTCAGGCTCTTAAAGCCAACAAATCTGCAGCAGGTTCAATGGACAGTCTCCGACTAGTCTGTGGGCTCTCCACCAGAGCTGGCTTCGCTTTTTGATAAAAGTCAGATAAAAGAGCTAGAGAGAAATAATAGGACAGAACACTTTGTTGTGTTTTAATTTTGAAATAGTTAATTTTCTCAAAAACAAAATATATGGTCCAAAAATGGCAGAACAGTCCCATGTTTATCTCCTGGTCACTCAGTTTTATACAAACCGGTTTGGATGGCTGAGACACACATTATGGTAAAGATTTCCTGTCTGTACTTTTGTTAGACTGTGTTAGGGACCATTTAAAGACTGTTTTAAAAAGTCAATATATGAACAACAGTCTGCAGACGTTAACCTCCTATCTCATTTGAAGTTCCTGGATTCACTACAGAGCAAAAAACATCTAAGGTGGAATAATCACTTTGGGCACAGATTTGCTTGTTAACTAATAAAATGGAGGGCAAGGTTATGCTTCAATGCATTGCAAATATTCAATATATAAATGGAGTTATAAGTGAAGAAAACAGACATCATCTGAAGAGGATGCGCTTTAAATCAATCCCTTGCAAGTAAATTAATCAAAGCTCATTAAAGGCATCACATTCATTTTAATTTCATTAACAATGAAGGACCAGGGGAGTAAATAGTATATTTCATATTTCCATTAGTGCTGTTAGATTCAGGAGACTTTCTCCTCCATGGAACCTGCAATCGTTTTAATGGCTGGCTACAAATAAGACTCAAATGCCACTCATGCAAAATAAATTACATAAAATCGATATCCCAGATCCATGTAACAATCACTTCATAGCCCTAAACTGCTGTCAGACTTTATATCAATCTACGGGAGGCAGAGAGAGAACTTTTTATAACTGCAACAGAAGCCTGAAGGTAAACACAGGAAAGTAAGATGTTTGGATGAGCACTTAGAAAGATTAAATTCAAATGTTTTTCATGGTGAATTGTAGCTTCATTGCACCTGTGAGAAGCCAATTTGAGATAACAGCAGGTCAAACGCATACAAATTAGACCACCTGGGAGAGGAACTGCTTCTTTTCATAATATCAATAAAATGTTATTTTTAGAGACGTTTACACAGGAAATACATGCACAGACAGAAAGTCCTACAAAGACATTATTACTTCTGTCTCACTCTGCCTTATTTAATCTCTTTAGTGAAACACACCCAATAAATCTTTCTATTACATGTGCTAGAGTGCACAGTTTGAATTAGTTTTAATTAAAGAGATTACAACACCAAACTAATCAGAGCTGCCACGTTCTGCAGGCCTCAAATTAATGCTAGTCCGTTCTTTAATTTCCCACTTAATCAAATCAACATAAAAAGTTGCAAATGTGCATGGGCACACACACATCCTCAGCAGGTTGGTGATTAACATTCCTGCATCTCGGTGACACATGGAGTTCCTCTGTTGGAATCAGATTGTAATGAAGGGACCGCTGATTTAACCCGGGTTGTAAATGCAGTCCCACTGCTCCCGCTTGGTCTGACCATTGATTGTGTGTGTTCATTGGCTGTTTGAGTTCAGCTTAGTGCAATCAGCGAGGACAGCACAAGGCCCTCTGACCTCTCCCCTGAACTGAAGAGGACTGAATATCAAACTCTTTCTCCTTCAATCTCCTCCCACCATTGTTCTGTTAATGACTTTGACTCCTAACAGTTTTCCCAACTCGAAGTAAAGCTTACTCATGGACAAATAATTACTAACCTAAACAATGTAGATTTAAATATAGTCAGATTAAAATGTTAACACTTAATTGACGAGCCACTCTGCATTCAAATCATTTCTCATGTGTGCATGTATGTGCAGCTCTGCATGCTAATTAGCATGCTAACATGCACAAACGCTCAGCTTACACATGAATATATGACTCCTATGAGTTTAGGGAATGCTATCCAGTATTCATCTTTTCAACAAAAGCATGGAGTTTTGTTTGCCTGCATGAAGATGCTAAATAACAGGTCAGGATTTATTCTTGGGCATTTTTGTGCCTTTATTAGATAGAGGAGGACAATGGATAGAGTTGGAAACAGGGTCAAGAGTGGGGGAGAGACATGTGGTAAAGGGCCTCAGGCCGGATTCGAACCCGGGCCGCCCGCGTACATGGGGCGCGCCTTTAACCACTAGGCCACCTGTTCCCCATAACAGGTCATTTCAATGAGAAAACCTACAAATGTGTCTAAGAGAGCAGTTGAAGCTAGCTACCAGGGGGGAAAGTAGCTAGCTAGTAGTAGTTATCCCACATTTCATCCCAAAACACCTTTTGCATTTTGTTTTAGGTTAGGTTTTCCTTAAAATAACCAACCTGGTTGGAGATTCATATTCTCTTGTGTTACTGCATGTTAATGAAAGATCAAACTTTACTGTACAAGCTTATTGGGGATGAAAAGTAGCTACAAAGTACTCCTTACTTTGATTGAACTTCAAATGATTTACTTTACTTGAGTAGATTTATATGCCTGTACCTGCACATATTAACCAAAGCAACTGTACTTTCACTTGAGTTCTACAGTCTTGTATTTCTTTCACCATAGCTAACTACCCTTTAGCTGAGCTCTTGGACAAAACAAGAAGGCCACACACTGTGGAAGAGACATTGATATTACTGGCCTGCAAAGCGATCCAGAACAAGATGCTTGGGTTGGAAGATAACAAAAAATAGCAGAGCTGCCTCTTTTACAAAGTTGCCTGATGTGGTGATGACATGTCTGCAGACATGGAGAGTGTTGTTTGGAAAAGATGTGCATCAGTGTGGAAAAACAAGGCTTCACGTGTGGATTCAAAGATAAGAGAACAATGATGATTGGTTTTGTTGTAAAAAAATATGCCTTGGCTCAAAAAGGTTGAAAAACACTGCTCAGTGTTATAAAATCATCATAAATTTGTTTTTACATGCACAAATTCTTAACGTACACACTGACATATCACTGGTGACAGGGCGGTATCTCATTCCTCTATTTCTCATTGTATTATTTTTCTTATTTCATAAACCCATTCTGTTGGTTACCTTTTACATCTGTCTGCAGGTTTTTTACACATTTTAAACCAATTAAGAAGAGACAAAAAGTTGCTGATCCAGTGTTAAAATTGAGAAATTCTCCTTTTTTCCATTTCCTGTAAAGTGATGAAGTTTGAGATCGGAGGTTTTGGCCTGACGGCAGTGATATGGCATATAATTATAACAGCTGTTCGACCTTCTTTAATAAGGGAATTCCCACAGAAGAAACCATGTAATAACTGTATTGCATTTTAAATGACAGATATAGACAGCTAGAGAAGTCATTTGCACCTCAGACCTCAGGCTGTTACTGCCGTATCATGAGATCAGTCATGCCAAGTTAAAATGACCATACTGTTTCATAGTCACTTTAACATGCAGAATGAGATCATGAATAAGGCACATCTCTAATATGTGGCTCAGGGGAAGTTTTAACACTCCTGGCACCCTAGGTTACGTCTGATTGAACATGATCTGCAATATAGAGCTCTATATCTGTGTTATTCTATGATTACGCTGAGGGTGATTGCAAATGTCAGCTTGTGAAATGAAAATGTGATTTTTTTACTGATGTTACCCTTCCAGCTCAACTTGACCTGAGTGGTGTGGACCATATTCTCACTATTCTAATAAGGACTGGCATTGGTACAGTCAGGTAAAGTAAGTTGTCAGTGTTGCCAAAGTTTTGAGTGACATTGCTATTAAACCTGAAGAAATCACCATGGCTGCTTCAAACCCTCATGGGATGGTGATATTCAGGTTCAGAATTATAAATCATTGTAAGCACGTGAAATGTTTAAATTCTTCTAAAAATATTATTTGTAAGTGGTTCTTAAACATGTCACCCTAAAACAACACCAACACCCTTGGGGCATTAATCTCTGTTAATATCTATATCTCATGGCATCCAATCATGAAATGTAAAGTTGCTTCTTTAACCAGCTCAACTAACTATAAATCTAAGCTATTAGCCGTACAATACAGTGAAAAATGACCTATGGTTTACTCTTACATAGAGATATAGCAATGTTCAGCAGAGGGAATTGTATAGTCTTGAACTATTTCCATGCGAATTGAACCTCTCTGCTCTCTCTGGCAAACTGCAGAGTATGTTAATCGTTCATACAAGCTCTGGGTTTCCATTCCCCTCACTGATGTTTGTATCCTCTGAGTTACAGAAAGACCCTCAGAGGCTCATGTCAGCTCCCTCAGCAGATGGCTGGGGCAAACTCACAATGACAAGCCTCGATTTCACTGATGCTTTAAACATGATTTCATCAACTGTGGGAAAACTGTTTGAATCTTTAACCTATTTTCACACACTGGAGCGTGCACACTGAGCACACATTCCTCATCAGAAGATCAGCAGAGCCCTCAGACTCCTCATGAAACTTACTCTACATGATTCTATTCTTAAAATCCCGAACCTAAAATACAAGAAATGGCTGCCATGAGTGCAAACATGATGAAACACTACAAAGAGCACACCGCTGGCTGAAATATAATTATTTTATTATGGTGTCTTGTGTTGTCACTCACACTAAGAACTTATGTTCACAGCCTTGCATCATTGTGTAGGTGTAGTGAGTCTGTCTTGTCAGTCCTGTATCAGAGTGAGTCTTTCTCTGACTCAATCACAGCAGGAGTCTTCTCAGTAGCAGCAAACTGACATGTTTCATGATCCTCTAGACTTTGAAGAACAGATGCTGGAGAGTTTCATTTATTTTCTTGTCTGTTTGTATTGGTTTGTGTGTTTGTGTCAGATACCACATGTGCTCATGTGTAGAAAATACTAGGCTAATTTTAACATTGGCATGGTGCATTTAAGTTTTAAAGTGAGTCATGTCTAAAAAGCTTCTGGTTCCAGAATCTGTTAGACAATAATAAAAATGAAAAGATACAGTAAGTCATGAAAAGTCAGGGTTTGTGATGCATTTATTAGACTCAGAGCTCACAATGTGTAGCCAAGCAATGATTTTGATAACCTAGTGACATTTTGCACCTCTCTTTGAAAAAGTCTGTACAAGAACGAAAGGCAAAAATCTATAACTGCATGTTGAACTCGGCCAAGAAGACATTCTCTGTACAGTCAGAACTGTAATGTAGTGCTATAGTGCAGACAGAGCTATTGTGAAGTTTGGGTTTTGCCTTCTGTGATCCTCCTCAGCCACTGTACCAAACAGCATGCATCATTGTTAAACATGTACATGCATAGGTGGAGCTATAAGTGCACCTGCCCTTTCCCCCAAGTCATTTTTAGGTCATTTATTTTATTATATTTTAGGGGCATGCATAAAGGCCTGATTGTGTCCCTGTCAAGCACTGAAAAGCATTTATGGTTATTATGCTAAGAATAAACCAAAAACTAAACTTGGCCTTTCCTCAAACAGGCTCCAGAAGAGCAACAAGTTTCCTCCAAAGTCAAAGGGAGGTAGCACATTTACCTGCACCGATACATAAACTCTTACCTTGTTTTGGTTTTGGAGCATCCAGTAAGGACCTACCACCATAGCAGCTTTTTCTGTTTCCTGATTCTTTCCTGCTTCGAGATAAAGGAAAGAATTGGGAAGGAAAAGATAAAATGCAAAAAGAAGAGAGAAAGTGGGAGAGCGAGGTGCTCCCCTCTGTGGTGCTCTGCCCAATCATTCTCTCATCAGTGATGATCAAACACAGCATTGTGAAAACTGATAATAGTGGGTTTTCTTCAATGTTTTATAACACTGGGAATAAAAAATGGGAAATATATTCTTCAACCAAGATTCTGGATTAGAACAACAGAACAAATTTACTGGAAAATGAATGATATGCCATGACTGTGCATGTGTGTGACAGCATGCTTAACTTTTTATCTTTTTCAAATCAAACACCAGGGTTTTAGAGCTAAACAGGGCCCCCTTCAAACTGTGCATCATTTATGTATGATTTTAATCACTGACTATTAATATTTATGTTGAAAAAAACATCTGAAAATCCATCCATCCATTTTCTATGCCGGTTATCCTGTTGGGGGTCGCAGGGGGGCTGGAGCCTATCCCAGCTGTCATTGGGCGAGAGGCGGGGTAGACCCTGGACTGGTTTACATCTGAAATGCCCATTAAGATTTGCAAGAGCACAAGTTAATGTCTTCAGATCCTCCACACACTTCATATACAGTCCCCTTTAAAAAAAAAGTTGAACAGTGTGGCCAATCCCTTTATTTTTGTTGTAGACTGAAAACATTTGGGTTTGACATCAAAAGATGAATATGAGACAAGAGATCAACATTTCAGCTTTTTTTTCCAGGTCTTTACACCTGGATCTGATTAAAAAAAAAAAACATAAAACAAAACTTCAAATATAGCACCTTTAGTGTGAACTACTTGTTTTTCATGTGAGCTAAAGTATTGGAACATGTGACTGACAGGTGTGTTTTTTGCCCAGGTGTGTACTATTACATTGATTTTTTTCACACAGTAAATAGCTCTGAATGTCTACGCTCAGTTTCAGATTTGGGTTTTGGCTGCCCTGACTGCAATTATAGTTAGAGATGTAACCAACATAAAAACCTGTCTATGGGTGAAAAATAAGCAATAGTGAAGCAGAGAGAAGATGGAAAATCAATCAGAGCCATTGCAAAAACATTTGTCATAGCCAGTATAACCATTAGGAATGTACTGAAGAAGAACGAAAACACTGGTGTGCTCAGTAACAGGGGACAAACTGGTAGACCAAGGAAAACAGCAGCAGTTGAGGATAGTTTTTTTTTTGTAGACTTTAAGAACTGATGCTTTATCAATCATTAAGCTTCAATACACTAGTGCATCATTTTACCTGATAGTGAATGATATTGTAATTTACTGAGTTGCACTAGTTTGGTGTGATTTGGCTGCCCACGCCCTAATTGATGTTTCAGTTTGATAAAAGAAGCAGTTTGGTAACCACACAGACTTTTTCTTCCTAAAGGTAAATCAAAACATGATTTCAGGGAGCAAAAAGCAATTACTAAAAGCCAGTCTAGCACTGAGTTTGTCTTTTTAACTGTAGGGATGCTTCTCTGCACAAAAAAAGAGTTTAAGGTCTCATGAAAACATACTTTTGGCTTCTTTAAACGACATGAAAAATGACTGCTGCTCTTTGTGCTTTTCAAATCTCACCACAGCAATGTTCTAAATAGAATTTCATATTTTACTGACTTTCAGATTTGGAAAGGATTTCAACTGACTCTTTTATTCATAGATGTTCTCAGATTATTTGGTATTATGTTTCAGAAGCCAAATGCAAGGGGTCACTGAAGGTGTTTGATTATCATTCCAACACTTTAAGGCAGTCTTTTTGTTGAGCATCTGGCATGAATGGGTGCAGAATTTTAGAGCAAAATACTCAGATCAGCCTTGTTTCTTGCATGTGTCTAAGCCAATGTGTCTTCAGCAGGGCAGTGAAAGAGATTAATACAATTCAAAGATGACTTTTTCAGTCGTCACGGCTGTCACCTTGACTTCAGGAGGAAATAACAGCCCAGCCAGGGCGTCACTTCCTGTGTGCAGCTCATTCGTTGTTGCTTTAAACTGCTTAGAAAGCAAAAACACCTTCAACCACCTGTGCTCCCAGGGGCATGCTGGTCTTTCAATGGTGTATTCCTTCACTGAGTATTACATTAATATGTATATTAACATATTTACAATGACCTGTATGTGCTTCAAGTGTGTAGGGACACAGCGGAAGGAAGGGTGTTACGTGAATCTGCCACAAAATGGTCCATCTAAATTCAACAGCTAAAATTTGCTGTATAAATAGCAACACATTTGGCCTGCAGGCACAGCTGGTTCTCAGAGGAAATGAGAGATGACACCCTGATTCATCTAATTCACTTTGCACCCAGAACACATAGAAAAGGAGACACCCTGCAGGCCCTCTGAGAGGCAGAATGAAATCTTGTCTTAATAGGATGAAAATGACAGTGAATGCTGCTTTGGAAACAGTTAGTGAAATAAACCCCTTTTAGAAATGTGAATGCAGGTGTGGGAAAATTACCACTTTCATGGGGTTTTAAATTCACCAGACTAAAACAAGATTTGTTGAGAGAACATTGTTGCAGGTCAAACAAGAGAGACCCAAAGTTTCTCCAAAGAGCATGTGAAACAAAATAACCATGAAGTATTAAAGCAACCCAAGGACTTTAAATGAGAAACACCAAAGACATGCCTTGACCTGCTACAACAATAGTTAATGATGTCCTTCCACATTCACGTCCCCCCCCCAAAGGAAAAAAAAAAAGACACAAAAAGAAAGGAAATTTGCGTTTGGTAGATTATTTCTTTATAGTAACATTTCTTCTTCACAATAAATCTTACAAAGTCGGAAAGCCTGATTATTTCCCTTTTAAATGGTACCACATTTTGAAGGAAAAAGCATTTGTGGGATGAGCAGCAGAGATGGGTATGTGGGATGCTGATGCACCCATGGACAATCTGCCAATGCCACAAGTTTTTTTGCTGTTGCCTTTGACTCTTGGATTGTAGGGTCAAATTGTGGAGAAGATGCGGAGAACACTATGCTGATAGCTGCACTGATAGAGTAACATCTTTGGATGGTGGCAGTATGACGGAGTGGGGCAGCATCTTCCTCACTGGAAAAAAAGAGGTTCATCATCATTGGAGGCAATCTCAATGAAGAGATATCAAGATGAGATTGTACAACCACCGGCAATTCCATATCTCCAAAGCCTGGGACCAAACTCTATCCTCCAAGATGACAGCGCTCGGCCAAGTAGAACGGGGTTTATCAGAGACTACCTCCACAATTTGCAGGTGGAGAGGATGGAATGGCCTACCAGCAGTCCTGACCTCAACCCCATTGAGCACGCTCACATTTATCTGCCTTTTGGAAAGACTTCTCTATTTTTTTTCAAGCTTTGACACTGAAACTTCAGCCTGTTAAAATGCTTTACTCCTCTGTCAGCTGTGCCGTTAAGCATGATGTGCAGCTGATGGAGACAGGAGTGTTTACAGCCTGAAGTTTCCGTCTGAAAAATTGTGGGTGTAATCATCCCCAAAATTTTTAGAATGACTTTATCTAATAAAATCATGAAATATTGACTTTTAAAATGAGATTTATGTTTCCCTTTATATGTGCAAAGTCCTGAAACCAGCTGTCTTTTACTTGACAAACTGGATCGCAGGTGACAGCATCAGAGAGCTTGATGGCTTGGTTCAGACAGTTGTAAAGATTTGTCACATCGCAAATCTTTGGTCTGAACTTGGCTTTAGATTTTTTCTTATTCGTGGAAAAATGAGGATGATGACTAACAGATTTAGTCACAGCTTTAGTCGATGGTATTAACACTGTAGTGCTCTAGGTGTAAATGAGCACCAACAGTAAAGTTCAAGCCCCTCAAAAAGACCCCAATGTCTTCATATCAACCAAATTATTCTTAGGTAGATCCCTATATACAGTGGATTGGAGTTCAGTAGAATTTTACGCACTTTAAAAAGTATGTTTTTCAGCAGAATAGATGTTGCACTAAAAATGAGCATATAGTTTTTATTTTTAAAGGTCACATCTGAACTAGATAAAATACTTATAGGTGGTAAGATTCAATTGTGATGCTCTTGATGAGAATGCAATATTGGGTACATGTGTCCTGTAGTTCTGTGGCCTTGTTACCAGAAAAAAGACGTGATTGCTTTTTGAAGTCTCTAAATCACTGATTGAACCCCTTCTAGAGGTTTATGGTTGAAATGCTGGGACCTGTCTTTGATGCTAGTTACATTTAATCTCAGATGGCTGTCGGTATACTGAGTGCAAGACCTACCTGTAACTCAAACTGTTCTCCTTTCTCCGACATTGGACAGTGAAAGCCCTGTGACCAGACGTTGTGACATCTTGGCTCATTGCTCACACAACAGGGCTACTAGTGCTGGATCCCAGGAAGCTGCGCCATCTTCAGCTTCACCCTGTATTAGAAAAACAGAGACAAGTTGATTCCTCAACAGTACAGCTCAAAAATTAAGTGTCAAAGCTTCAGAAAAACAAAAATGGCCCCTTTTGCTCTTTTTCTGTCCGACGTGTATAAACATGTCAGATGAAAGCTATAAGATGAAGACGTGCTTCAGGGCCTTTCACTGGGGTCACAATACAAACTCTTCAAACACTCATGGTCTCCCAAACACCCCTACAAAGATCTGCCTTAGAGAAAGAGACAGATCAAACACACATTCATTTCTAATATAAAAGTAATGAAAGAAATAAGACTTGGTGGTTGCAAGGTCTCGCCTGCCCATGATTTCTTTAAAGCAGTAGTCTGACATGTCAAACCATGTTTTACACTTGTATCTGAACATCAGGACACTCTCTTTGCTCTCAATGATTTTTGTCATTTCTGTCACACCTGCAGTTTTGAAATCTCTCCGGCCTCCATGCCCCCTCCGCTCCAACCTCTGTTTGTCCCTCTATCACTTCCATTACTGGTGGTCACAGTCTGTAGGAGGCGATACAGGAGCAAAAGAACCATGACTTCTGTTTCTTTTCTTTCCATTAAAAAAAACTTGCCCTCACTCAAAGCACCAGCATAAATGAAGAAGATTATCTTATGTGGGGAACAAGACAATAGGGATGGAAAGAGCAGGCAGATCTAAGATAAAACACCTGCAGCACAAAACAGTAATGAGAATGATGCACTGGAGTTTTATGAAATATGGGTAATTTTCCCATCAGCAAAATAATCAGACATGTTTCTTGTTCTGAAACTGTAAAACAGATATAAAGGACTTGGTAAAGACAGTGAGACTTAGATGAGCAGCAATTACAAAGCCAGTGTTCACACAGTTTTCTTTGATCTGATCTGGCCTGCTGAGGCAGTGATAACTGGACTCATGTAGGAATCTGCTCCTGATTGGTAGAGATAAAAACAGCTGGTGTAGAAGAGAAAAACAATACGGAGAAGAGCACAGGAAAGAAATGAGCAAAAACTAACACAGATTGAACTCTGACAGTGGACAGTGTTAGAAATAATAACCTATTAAAGACTAAACTCCTGTATGCACACTACATTTACCTTATATCAAGACTTATGTTAAAGTTTCTTTGGTATAAACCTGGATCATTAGATCACAAGTGTAAAGCCCTAAACACTGCTACTTACACCCAGTGTTACACCTGTTTCTAAATGCCTCACAGCATCTAGACATCAGATCTCTCTTCCCCACACTATTTGAAAAAACACGTCACATTGATTATCTTTATTATGCTTCAGAAAGATCACACATTGAAAAAAACTGATGTGGACTGCTCAGCAAAGAGAGTCAAGAGGATGAAGAACAGTAATAATTTATATAGTAAAGCAATGAGATAAGTGGGATGAATGCTGACAGATGAGACAAGGCAGGAAGAAAAGTCATCATCTCTGCAGGATCACTTCAGGCAACACTCTGGCCTGCACCTTAAAATATTAACCAAATGTACATATGTGGTACAGATGCTTCATAAGACTGATAAAATATGCATTTAGGTTAAAATAAACTTAAATTAAAACACATTTAAAAAACAAGTGACTCAGACTACAAATCAATTAAAGTTTAAATACCTTCTAAAGTTCAGTGCATGAGGAAATGTAGCAAGTTATAAAATAAAAGTGAAATTCTAAAATCAGAGTTATTGGTGTGTAAGGGACAAAAAAAAAAAAAAAAAAAAAAAAAAAAAAGAAAAAAAGAATTAATGGCACCAGATGCTCCGGTGGAGTAATAGTACAAAATGCTCCACTCAAACACCTACACACAGGGTAATTCATCATGTTTAACTGCATGCTCTGCAAACAAGAAAATTGTTCTTTATGTCTTATTCACCAGAGGGCATCACAGAAAGCATTTCTGATCATTTTTATATTGTTTTTCTATAATACAAATGGTTTTTAGTGTGGACTGTTCTGTTTCAAGTCAGACCTGCTGCAAAGAATTTGATTTGACACACGTAGGATTCAATGTTGTCTCTTTTTTTTTAACAAGAAATTGTTCTTTTGCTTTTCAGGCAGTGCTGCTTGGTGGCTGAGATACACAAGAGCTCCATATTTGTTCATTATTGTTTGTGTTATAGATTTATGTTTTAGTTGTATTTTATTGATGTTGTTATATATATACTTCAATGTACTGTTATTTATGGATGCTGATGTCTTCTGTCATTTATGCTTACAGTGCTTAAAAAGTATTCACCCCCTTGCACGTTTTACCCTTTTATTAATTTTATAAATCAACCATGGTTATATAATTTAAAATGATTGTATAAATATCCACCCCCTTGAAAGTGAGTGACCTAATTCAACAGAGGTAAGGCCAGCTGGTGCTAGTAGTCTCACAGTTAGTGAAATGGGGATCAGCTGAGTGCAGTGAATGTGTCCCAAGTGATTGTGGTACAAAGACACCTGTGTCTGGAAGGTCCAGTCATTAGACATCAGTATTCCTAGCTACCATTACACCATGAAGACAAAAGACAACACTCAAAGCAACTCAGAATATTTTATTGAAAAGTATAAGTCATTTCCAAGGCACTGAACATCCCCCAGAGTTCAGTTAAATCCATCATCAAGAAGTGTAAAGAATTTAGCACAAACTGAGTGACTATGCAAGAAGGAGACTAGTGAGAGAGGCCACAAAGACAACTTTTACTACTCTGAAGGAGTTACATGCTTAACCAGCTGTGATGGGAGAGACACTGCATTCAATAGCAGTTGAATGTTTTTCACCAGTCAAAGCTTTATGAGAGAGTGGCAAAGAGAAAGCCACTGTTGAAAAAACTCATTAAATTTTGACGATAGTTTGCCAAAAGGCATGTGGGACACTTTGTGGTCAAGTGGAAGAGAGTTCTTTGGTCTAATAAGACTAAAATGTTGCTTTTTGACCATCAGACAAGACGCTACATTTGGAGGGCACCAAACACTGCACATCACCATAAAACACCCTCTACCTTAAATGTAGAGGAAAATCCTGGAGGACAATCCAGTCTGCTAGAGAATGACGGCTTGAGAGAAGATTTATCTTCCAGCAAGACAATGACCCGAAGCATGCAGTGAAAGCTACACAGAAGTGGTGTAAAGACAACAAGGAGTGGCTGAGTGAAAGCCAAGACCTCAGTCAAACAGAGAATTTGTGGCTGGTCTTCAAAAGGGCTGTTCACGCCCGATCCCTGTACAACCTGACAGAGCTTGAGCAGTTTTGCAAAGAAGAATGGTGTAAAATTGCTGTGTCCAGATATGCAAGCCTGATTGAGACCTATCCACACAGACTCAGTGCTGTGATTGCAGCCAAAGGTGCATCTACTAAATACTGACTTGAAGGGGGGGAATATTTATGCAGTCACTTATTTTACAATATATATTTTTTTCACTTTGGCATTACAGACTTTTTATTTTTCTAGTCAAAAAAGCCAAATTATATGTACCATAATTGGTTTATAAAATCAATAAAAGGGTAAAAAAAAATCAAAGGGGGTGAACACTTTTTATAGGGCTGTATATGCTCCCAGTGAAAGACAAATTCCCCTGGAGACAATTCCAATTATTCATTCATCCTGTTTAATCTGTGTGTTTTGCTATTAAGTTGTGTTATATAACATGTACAAAGATTTCTTTTCACCATAAAAACAGACATTAATTTAAAGTCTTAAAACAATTGAATTTAAATCTCATATGATGTGCAGTAGAGGTTTAAGATAACTACCAGTGAATACAATTAATGATAAGTACAGTTCTAAAATTGTAGCATTCTCATTTAAAGGTGTGTTTTAAATGGATGCAGATGGGTTTCCCGTGTTATAATTTATGTTGTATATCAAATTGGTGATGGAGACTGACATGAGTGTGTGCAGGAGTGTGGTTGTGTTTGTTTAGAGGCAGTGTAAAGGTTTTTGTAGAGAGGTTGGGGACAGAAGGTGTTATAGGTGTTTGAACAGAAGAAGAGATAGGTGGTCTACAGAGAGCAGCCAGACAGATCAGCTAAGACAGATGTTTCAGTGTGGATTAAAAAGGACAGAGGTATGGAGAAAGCATTCAGGAGAGATAAAGAGACTACTTCACTCGATAAGAGCTTTTATTCAGCACTCCTGAATATCTTATCTGGTCTTAATACTTCAAACCACAAGAGAGAAATATCTATCAGTATGATACTCAAGAGGCCATTTACAAAGTTATTTTGAAATGCTTTTCTCTGTTGCCACCAAAGTGATAACAGATCTTTAGTCACTCAATAACTTCACACCCACACTCACACACTTTGTTCTGTGTCTACATCTGATAAAAGGTTAACACACCAGTAGAGAAATGCTGTGATATCAGCTCTGCAAAAACAAACCACCTTCAGTTGTGGCATCAGAGGAAAGGGCTGGAAATGCAGGAACACAGGAGAGACACAGCACGGTCATACACAGCCTGCAACCAGCCTCTGAGGCATCATTAACTGATCACACTGAAACATTTAAAGCCACTGAAATCCTTTTGATTAATCAAAAACACATCAACTCATGGTCGAGCATGTTTTTCAAATTAATTTTAAGATAGTAATGTATGAAAATTCAATTAGAGACAGCAGGAGAAACTGGATGAATCACACTGAGCTTGTTTAGTCGGCTAATGTCCTTTAATTCTCAAACACCTGCTGCTAAATCCAGTTATTAAATAAACACACAAGCAGCTTTATTTATGCCCCCTCCTATTCTGTCTCTCTGATGCAGAACCAAAGTGGCCTCCATCACCTGGGGGGTTAAATTAAATGAGATAGTAGTCACTGACAGGTGAAGCAGGTTGCAGCAGGTTCAGTAAACGAGGAGGTGAAAACAGGGAGCTGCTCTGAGTCAATTAGCAGAGGAATAGTTGTCTGTGGAGTGTTTTCAGGGCTGAGTGCACACAGGCACACAGAGATACAGAGAGTGTTAATTTAATTAATGCATTGATGCTGTGTTTCTCATTATAAGATATAGTGATGGTGCATAGCAACATCACAAACACGGGATAAGATGAGCACAGTCAGATAAAAAATGCATCTCCGCTCTTTAATTCTGCTGAATTCCTTACTGTCTCACCTTGTTGTTTCACACATCTCTTTATCCATTTCCCTGTGTCTGTCCTTATCAGTTCCCCTGCCCTGGTTACTTTCTTATCCTCACTGCAAAACTTACTTGATACTAAGGGTGTTGAAAATATTTCCACAATGCAACAGGATGTGGATGTGGACATGTGCATCAATGCTGAGTTGGCACAGTGCATATAGTGGTGGTCGTATATTTCCTCCCTGCAGATGAGCCTAATGTAGATACTCAACCTGTCACCTCTCTGTTACCTGATACCCTATGCAAACTTACTGTCATGTGTTGAAAAAACCCAGGGTGGGGATTCATCTTAATGAGATTGTTTCCCTTCTTACGCTGTTCTGTACTGGTAACATAGCATGATTTACGTTTTTGAAAGAAATGATTTTCTTTCTGATGCCATATTGTCTAATGCTTTATCCTGAGAACTTTTAATTTGATGCGTTTTAGCCTTAGACCTCTTAATCAGGTTTAATGTATTTTTCCTGTAATCTCTTCATCAGAGTGTGATGCCTTTTTTCCGAGACCTTTTTAGTGAGTCTGATGCTTTTTTCACTGAAACCCTTTCATCTGTGTGAGAAGACTTTTTTCCTCAGTCCTTTTCGTCTGAGTCTGTGGACATTTTTCTTTGCCCTTTTCATCCGAATCTGATGCCTTTCTCCCTGAGACATTTTCGTTTGAGTCTGATGCTGACTGAAAAAAGGGCCATAGATAACTACTTGAGATGTATGTATCTTGAACATGAAGGGCCGTACCACTTCATAAAGGAAGATTCCACCACCCCATTGTGACTGTTTCAAGGGGTAATTGGGGCACCTGAAAGCAGGCCGGGTTAAGCATAGAAATGAGTCATTTCCAGTGTTGGGCAAGTTACTGAAAAAAAAAAAAATATACAGTTACTAATTACTGCTTGCAAAAAATAACTGAGTTAGTAACTGAGTCATTGCATTGTAAAAGTAACTAGTTACTTGAAATGTAACTCAGACGTTACTTTGTTTTTTTACTTCAATCCTCACATTCATTTGTGTTGTTGTGGCAGTGTAGGAAGAAATAACTATTTTCATGTAACACTGTAGCCATAATTTTTTTCCTTTTGGAAAGTGGTGAAACAATAGGACTCAGTAGAAATGTTTCTCTGCTTTTTACACTTTTAAAGCATTTGCACACTGTTTAAGAAATCTAACATAGATGTACTCTATTGACAGTGTACAGATTAAATCCCAGCTGCTCTCTAAATTTCTTTCTGCATCACGGTCTTCTCTTGTCTTGTTTTTTTTTTTTTTTTTTTTTGGCCGACTGCTGAGGTCAGCCCTACAGATGGTCTGTCCGTGTATGACTGACTGAGTAAGTAACTAACTGAGTGATGCTTCTCTGAGAGCCCTTCCATACAGACTTGGGTTTGCTTGGACAGAATGGCTGCCTCCACTGTGTTAACTAGAGCCATACATGCACAGTTGTGCTATGGGTGGAGTTTACTTGTGCTGAAAGCCCTCTAATGGCTGCCTCCACTGCTGTAAATACTCATATATAGTGTAAGCATGGCCCTTTTGTCCTGTGCAGAAGAGAGGTTTTTGCCCTGTTCTTGTAGTATTGTCTTCCCTTCGTGCACTTGTAACAAAGAATAGACAGCGTCTTTTCCCTTCCATTCTCCAACTGCAGCTGAGTCTATGTGTGTGTCTGTCAGTGTCTGTGTTTAACCGATCAGATGCGGTAGAAGAAAAGAAGCAGGGGAGGGGGGATGACGCTGCTCTGGGCTTTATCACACACTTAGAAGGAGACAGACACAGAGGACAACATGAAGCTTTTCACATTTTAGTAACCACTTACTATAACTTTGGCTAAAAATAATAAACTACTACTAACAATCATGACAAAATCACTCTGCTAGAACACACATTTCAGTCAGGCATTTCAGCAGGCATCCCAGAAAGTTGCGATCAGCTATGTACTAGGTTGTCTTGTTTCTTATTATTTCTCTGAAGGCAGCGGACTCTACAGCTTATATCAGCGTGTCTTTAACAACATGCAGTGGTGAACAAAAGTTTTAGGACACCCTTAAAATTTTACACAATCTCAAATATTATCATGAAATATTTGTGGAAAAATCTTTTTTGTGTTTCAAAAGGTGTAGCTGCATTAGACAGACACAAACAAATACAAATAATATACCTTTTTGTTTATAGTTTACAAGAAACACAAACAAAACTAAATTCTTGACAATTTCAATATGTCAGTTCTCAACACTGTCAGTATCAAAGTCAACAAATAATAGAGAATGTGTTTAGAAATGAACAAAACACAAATAAACCATTGCATCATCAAATTAATATTTAGTTGTCTTGCCATTAGCATGCAGTAGAGCTCTAATCCTGGCTGGCATGTTCCCCACAAGCCTTTCACACTATTGAGGGGTAATCTTGTCCCAGTCTTCTTGAATTACTGCTTTTAATTCATCTAAATTCTTTGATTTACGCTTTGAAACAGACCTTTTGAGAATCCACCACAGATTGTCAATAGGGTTCATGTCCGGGGATTGAGCTGGCCACTCTAAGACCTGGATACTGTGCTCCTGCAGCCAAGTTCTACTGGCCCTTGATGTGTGGCAAGGGGCATTATCTTGTTGAAACATCCAGTTTTGACCTCGACGGAACAGTGCACGTGCAGAAGGACGCATGTGGGTTTCGAGAATGGCACAATACTTGGCAGAGTTCAATGTGCCTTCACAGACAGTGAGATGACCAACACAAGCAGCACTCATGCATCCCCAAACCATAATACTGCCTCCACCATGCTTGACAGTAGGGACTGTACATGCTGGAGGTAATGCTTCGACTGGCCTTCTGTGTACCCTCACATTAGCAGGAGGAGGGTAAAGCTGGAAACTGGACTCATCTGACCACATAATCTTCTTCCAGTTCCTGGCTGTCCAGTTCTTGTGTGCTTGGGCCTAACGACGCCAGGCTAACCTCTGTTTCTCATTGATCAGGGGCTTCTTGACAGCCTTGTAGGACCTAAAGCCATGATCTAAAAGTCGGCCACGTACAGTGCGGGTGGAACACTGGACACCAGTTTGGTTTGACCACTGCTGCTGAAGCTCCTGGGATGTCATACGGCGGTTTTCCCTGCACATGCGGATCAGGATGCGGTCATTTCTTGCTGAAGAAACTCTTGGATGCCCAGATCTTCGTTTGTCTTTCAAGCTGTTGGTTCGTCTGTATTTCTGCAGAGTGTATCCAACTGCTGAAGGACTGCATCTGCACTTCCTGGCTATCTGGCGGCAGCTGTACCCTTCTTGGCTGAGAATCAGTATCTTCAGGCATGTTTCCTCTATTAGGTTCCTTGTTTTAGCCATTTTTGTCTCTGAGGAACTTTCAAATGTGCTGGCTTTATATAGCTAGACACAAAACACGGCAACAAAAGTTGTATCTTTTAATAAAAAGCACGAACTTCATGAGTAGATCACTGGTACTAAGATGACCCAATACTCAAAATTCTTATGTATTTTTATGGAACAAATCAATTTGAAGTTTTTAATGGCTTTTAGGATTGGTTTAGTATTGTGACTGTACTAAAAGAAATTGTACTTCAGTGATTCTTAATACAATATTTCACAAATGCATGGAGTGTCCTAAAACTTTTTTCCACCACTGTACCTTGCTATCAGTCTGTTAGCGCTGCCTTGGTGACACACTGTGCAGCTGGCGGTGGTTTAAAATCCAGCCGTGGTTGTTTACATGGAGTGGCTCCTCCTTGGTCTGCCAGGCTAACGTGAGTTGTACCTGGGTTACCAGTATTTGTAGCATCTGGCTCTCTGGAAACTAGTTTAGCTGTAGCGTGTGTTTAACTCAGTACTTTGTATGTTCTTGGCGATGGGAAAGTTTGCTTCCCTGTTCTTTTTCATCCTTCATCCTGAGGAGGGAAAAGTAAGTAAGTAAAGTAAGTAAATCTGGATCTGGATGTATTTTATTAGGACCATCAAAGAGATTAAAACAAATATCAAACAAATGTCTTATTATTTGTTCGTGGGTTTAGAAATGCTGAATTCTTTGCCAAACATGGTACAAAAACAATCAAAATCTTCTTTTGCTTTCAGGAAGTATTTTGGAAGTATTATTTTTAAGTTGGGTTGGACAAGATACATGGCAACAGTAATGGCCTTAGCCTTCAGAGATTTCAGTGTGCACTCCTCTTTTAAAGGAGAGCTTCCTGGGGGCAAGAGGGAGGAAGCTGAGGTAAACAGCACTACAGACTGCAAGTTTTAAGTAAAAATGGGCCAAAAACAATGTTGGATCAAATATATGCTATAAATACAGTGCTTAACAAATTTATTAGATCACCCTAACCCTAACCAAAGTAAAGTTTATGCCACAGCTGCCCTAAATAAACAGCATTGGTAATCACCAAAATAATTTTTTATGTCTTTGCAATGGTTAATACATTGTTATCCATGAATTTTCAAATAAAAAAAAAAATAGCAAAGCACATTAATATTTCTTGGTTAATATGTCAAAATATAGTTATGTTTGCATTCCTGAACAGAAAAATTTGTTTTAGTGGTTGAATGTTGTGCTTCACCAATTTCTGACTTCTCAGAGAAGCCCAGTGAGCCGGCTCAAACTTGGGTGAATTCAGTTTGAAATCCCTCATTCCTGTTCAAAATGGTAAAACATGGAGAGCTCACTGAAAATGAAAGAGTCCACATTAAAGCACTTCATGATGCTGGATGGTCTTTGAGACAAATATGACATTATATACTATATATATATATATATATATATATATATATATATATATATATATATATATATATATAATTATTAACAAACAAAACAAAAAAAAAAACAAAGTGAATGACAATACCAACAAATAAACTTGCTTTTGAATAACCAATTAAGTACTGGTTCATGGTCAGAAAATCAAAATCCAAACAAGTATGGTAGCATTGGACAAGCTACTACTTCATTCCTGGCAGGAATATTTCCTCGACTGACCAGACAGATTTGAAAAGATACAAGATATAGAAAAGATTTTTTATTCATTTATTTTCTACAAACAATAGATGCAAACTGTTTTTTGAAAGAAAAAAAACCTGATGTGTCAGGAAACAACTTCGCAAGAGAGCAGAAACAAAACAATATGAATGCCATTTGTATGCAAAAGACATCAATTTAAAGTCATTATTGAAACAATTCATCTTTGATGATCACTAAAATAATTAATCAAAATGGTTACAAATGGCTGACTATTCATTAGAGCCTTTAATTAGATCATAAATTGTATGAACAGAGGTTCTGACAAACTGAACGGCATATGGAGTCAGGGTTTCTGAGCAGGGACTTCATCAATAAATGATTTAGGGGAAATCAGTCTGCAGACGAGTGGGCGTGTGACACAGGTGATCGGATGTTACAGTCTATCATTCAGCTGTCTTTATGTTTGGGACCACTGAGGCTATTTAACTGATTTGATTAATGACCTGCTGGTGTGAGTGAGCTGAGGGAGCCCTGGTTCACAGTTGTCCTCCAGTCTTGGTCTCAGTGTCGTGTTGTTGTGTTTGTCAGTGTAGTGACATTTGCTCCAAGCTGTGGGAAAACAGAAGAACAGTAAGCGCTAGAGTGGAGATCTGAAAAGAAAGATGACAGCCAACATGTTAACAAACTCTTCAGAGAAAGTCCATCGGAGAACTGTCAGAGTGGAGAGAGCAGCATCCAATGAAGTCTGAAATATCGGCACAGACTCGTCTGCACTCTGACATGTGAATATTATTGGAAAATGCAGAGCTGAAACTGCAGGTAAATAAAATGGACACCTGCTGTATGTGGAAGGACAACAGTGCAAAAAAAATGTTTTCATACATCAAAAGAAACCCAAGTAAGATTAAACGTTTTTAATTATGTGATTATACCTACCTATTCAATAAAACAGATGAGAAATCACGAACCACCCACAGGTGAGGAATAGAATTCTTGTTTTGGCCATGTGTTAAAAGATGTCAGTGACCTTGTTCGTGTCAAATGAGACCTCTAAATCAACAGCAGCATAAGATAGGACAGCCTGTGTTCCCCACATCTGTTTCTGAGCTGGGTCTTGGACAGCTTCAGTTTGAAAAGCAACCGCTCCTAAGGATCTGGTTGTAAATAGCAATGTTGTATACAGTAGTTTGTGAAGCTTAACAAAGATAACTCCATGTTTTGCCCACTCCAGAAGGTGCTTTATCACATTTTGTCCACTGAGAATCCTCAGGAACTTTAACACTGTTTTGTCCACTAATAGGCCCCAAAGAGGGAACTTACTTATATCTATTGAGGACACCAAAAGGCTAACCCCACATTGTCTACTAGAGGGATACATTAGAGCCTCCATTCCCTCCATTCTATGCTGAAATGATGCGATGCATGCCAAAACATTTTTTTCTGATGCATCTTTCTACATAATAGTTGGATAGAAAAGATGTCTCCAGTCACCTCTTAAAGCAGGTTTTGATCAGCACTACAGAGTGGTATATTAATACTGGCTAAAACAGTCCAAAATCTCTTCAGCTGCCTATTGAAGCAATTTCAGATGTTTGGTAGTTTGAATAAACCAGGCAAACATTGTGGGAGACAAAATATATGAATTTAAGAGCATCAAAAACTGTGTAGTCAAAATGAACACTTTGTAAAAGTGATCAGACTGTCTTTGCATGTAATGCAATTTATAAAAGTTATATTTGTTCATTAAAATTCAAGTCAGGCACCAGCAGCATTGTCATCTCTAATCTATCAAAGCTATATTTAATCCAAAAAGCAAAAACAGTCCTTGTTGGCTGCATTTGAGATATGCAGCCAAAAAACACGAGAAGCTCATGCTTGAAGATGCCCATAAAACGAAACAGAAGCTGGAGAAGGAAATTGAACAAATGACCAGTTAGAGAGAGGCCTTTCAGAGTGTCCAGATAATGGAGGTTAGAAAAGCCTTCCAGATGGAGAAGAAGCAGGAGGAAAGGGAACAATTCAACAAAGATCTGCAGGCCAAAAAGAGAAAAAGGAAGGCTTTTAACGCAGAAGAAAGTGCCATGATTGAGCAAGGAAGGCCTTGGAGATGGGGGAAAAAGAAATGGCCTCCATCACACAGAGAGGTCTATGCTCAAGAAAAGACAAACTTCAAGAGGATAAGGAAGGCTTTCCAAGTGAAAAAAAAGACCAATATCAAGAGAAGAGCATGAGATCTTCAACAAACATCATATGAGAAGGAAGGCTTTTGAAGCTGAAGGAGATGCCATGCTTGATTACAAAGAGTGGTTTGGATTAGAGAAAGAAGAAATGGCCATGATGAAAAAGGCTTATGTTAAAAAAAGGCTGGCATCCAGAAGATGAAAGATGCTCTTCTGTTGAAGAAAGATAACATGGAGGCCTTTAACAAAGAACTGAAAGAAAAATCTAGGAGAAGAAAGGCTTTTAATGCTTAGAAGGAAGCTGAAGGAGTAAATGGACAGGATATGAAAAGCCTCCACTGAAGAAAAGATCCAAATCCAGGAGAAAAGGGAAGCTCAGGCAAAGGAGGCCGACATGATGATACCGTCAACAGCCATGAAACAAAATACAACACAGGTTCAGAGTGGACCAGTCAACAAAATGATGACAAGCAGAGCTGGGATCAAGTCATTTTCTCCTGCTGCGACTGATGGGTCTGCAAAGATGACAACTGTAACTGAAGCTGCACCAAGCCAAGTAAACATCCAAGATGGCAGAAGATGACCCAAATCCCCAAATGGTAATCGCCAGGCAGATTATTAGGCATTCACATCTAAATGCCTTAGTTGCTTTACTGCCATTACTTCATGTGTTATAAAAATTAAAAATCCTGCATAGTTTAGTTTTGTGTCTTTTAAATTGACAATAAACTCATATTAGGAGACAACAAATCTGAAATCATCAAAACTCTGATCATCATAAAAGATAGAGCATATTTGTGTGAACAAAGGATAAGTAAAAAGGTTCTAATGTGATTTAAGGTCCCAAAGTTCATTCAGGCTTTTTTTTTTTTTTTTTCTTTTTAGTTATTTCTACAGATAAAGTCAAAATGTTAACCGCTGCAGTCTGTGGGACTCCAAGGCTAGAAATAAAATGTTGATGTTCAAGTCTGGGAGGCATGTAGCACACTGAGCAGTGAGCCAAGTGAACAGAAAAGCCCTCGGGGGACATGCAGCCTTTCCCAAAGCAGATGGACAGTGCAAAGAAAAAAAAAATAAAAGAAGCTGCAAGGATGTGATACAGCAATGCATTCTGGGCCTCCAGTGCCCACTCTGTCAGTCTGAATACAATACAAGAAGACAAAAGCTATGAAAAAAGATTAGGCTACAAAAACAAGGATTTAAATTAAAACTGCAGGGCTCTGGTGCTTGCTTTAAGATGGTTGGTGCCACTAAAGAGCAGATCTAACTGGTAAATGCAGAGATACAGTTGGCTGAGGAGGATGGCAATGAAGGATGTTTCTGTAATGATTCAGCACAAGGAGCATGCACTTGTCCAGTTTAGTGTAGCTACAACAGAAAAGGAGAGAGCATGTATATAAAGAGACAGAAGGTTAAAGCATACAAAGAGGAGAAACCAAAGACAGAGCAGCAGATAAAATACAAATCTGAGAACAAATAAACAGAAAATGGAAAAAAAACACAAACCCATCTATTCTGCAGTGACCTTTACAGAAGTGAACCACAGAGGAGAGTGGTCTTGATAAGGCTTTTAAACAGAGGAGGACATCTTGGTTCCAACCTTTTCTCCTGCTGATATTTCACTGAACACTGACCAGTGACGAGCAGACACCTGACCTGTAAACCTGAACTATGCTGAGGATCACAATCAGGTCTCTTCTCTATTCATAACCCAACACTGAACCTGCCTCCTTCACGTTTTAAATCTGCAAACAAAACCAGCTCCTGCAAACTGCATGAATCTCACACTTCCACCTTCACACTACTAGAAATTCATTTGCATTCATCAGCAGCAGCGCCCCCAGGGGGGATCTGTGGAAATATGAAATATGTTAGACTGTTTAGTCAAAATTACAATACAGCAGGGGAAATTTATCTTTTAAAAAGCGGGTTAATGTGTTCAGGAGGAAACAGTATTTTTCATTTGCATGTTGAATAAGGAGAAGCTGGAGAAGAATTTTCCAACCTGTTACACCTCTCTCTTCATGGCTAATGAGGCAGCGAGCAGAGATTACTGATTCCAGAGGGAGCCTTTAGCATGACAAACACAGCGTGACCTAACAGTGAGCACACACCACTACCATGCATGAATGTGTGAGTGAGCGAGGGTACACCTGTGTGCGCATGTGTCCACATGCATGAATTATACATATCCATGGCTCTTTGTGCGCACAGATTCATCCTGCAGTCAGTAATTACATTAAATGTGATTGCATCAATACAATTAGATTCAATCAGACAATTACATGATAAAGAGGAAACCAGCAGGTAGAAAAGCTCCTTTTTGTGTGCTGCTTATGTAGTGGAAACAAGGAAAAGTGATACGTCAGTTGTCCATACTTGTACTTCTTTTATCTCAAACCAAAATTCAAGTAAATGTTTGTATTATAAATGTATGATTGATAATGATTAATCAAAGCATATTTATGACACTGGTTTTCAACCTTGGGGTTGGGGCCCCATTGGGGGTTGTGAGACACTTGAGAGGGGGTCACCAGATGCCTTAACAAAAACTAAGAATATTTTATACATTACACTGTTGCCAGTTTACACCAATTTTACCAGATTTTAAGCCCTTTCCATCACTTTAACACCAATTTTGCCAATTTTAGCACATTTTTGCCACATAAAACCCATTTATGTCAATTCTATACCCTTTCCAACATTTTTTTCTGCCTGTTTTTGTCACTTCTAAAACTATTCTTGCCACTTTCTGCCTATTGTTGCCTCATTATTGCCACTATTAACCACTTTTTGCATCCCTTTTTGCCCATTTTACCAGTTATCCCACTTTTGCAAGTTAATATCCATTTTTCATCCCAGTTCACCTAATTTTCCCCAATTCTTTGCACTTTAAAGCCATTTCAACCACTTTTTAATCCCTTTTACCATTATTTGTGCCTGTTTTTGCCAATTTAATCAATTTTTTGCCGTTTTTATCAAATTTTTGCCAATTTCAACCCATTTGTGTTCTTTAAAAATCAAATTTCATCACCTTTTCTACCATTTTTTGGCCATTACTAACTAATTTAAGCATTTTTTTCATCCATTTTAAATGTTTTTCACAAAAGTTATTTTCATTTTAAGAAGGCTATTTACTACACAAATGAAAAGATAGAGATATTTGTTTCTTTGATAAGAGTGGTTATTAATTAGGTCAAATATAAAATATTGTTTTCACAGCTTAACTTCACAATGGACCATGGTTTTGCTGACCTCCACTGGCCCCCAGTTTGGCTGGGTCCCAGAAACTTTCCTCTTTATCCCTCCTTATGGAGGGACACGACTTTTCTTGAATGTACATGGCTGTGCTCAACCACCTTCAGGTACAGTGACGGTCCCCGGTCTCTGGAACCTTTATTTTGGAGGTTGCAGGCTGAAAAGGTTGAGAAACACTGATTTATGAGACTAACATGATTAATGTATTTAATTAATCACCAGAAATAGTGAATATATGGACAGGCATATGCACAACTACAAAGAAGGGGTTTGAGTAACCTTTTGGAATAAATCACATTTTGCACAATCCTGGCTGGCTGTGCAGATTTAATTGCATGAATATCAGGCCACAAGATACATGATAATGGCTTGCATGACGCTCTTCCCTCTTTCCTTTTTCCTGCTGCAGCTGCAACTGCACGTGTCCTTGCATGAAGTCCACAAGCTTTACTTTTTGTTTAAGAAATTAATGATGTGTGCATTTGCCAGATTTCAGGATAACACCAATAATCCTGTCATGTCTAGTTTGCGAGCGTATTAAGAGTATTAGATTTCATTTCTTTAAGTCAAAAAGTTTGCTAGAGCCATAAAATAAAGTTTGGAAAAAAGAAAACAAACTCTGATCATCTAAGAGTGGTACATGTAAGATTAAAAGCTACAGAGAGATTCCCAGCACGTTTTGGTCACAGCTGTCTGATACAGAGGAGAGGGGAAATGTGGCGAGAAGAAGGGAGTAGCTCCAGAGAACATAAATAGTTAACAATGCCTCAGCTGCTGTGAGAAATACACCCAGACTGACTCCTGCGGCATGCACAAGAAAGACACCACAGCAAAGGCAAATATTATGTGACAGAATGCAAACATGCACAGCAGAACAAGCTGAGCTCTGGCATCCCACAAAAAACTCAAAAACAAACTCCAACCATGTCTTCCTGCGATCAGAGTTTGAATTACAGCAATATCATCAGGATTTTAAGCACTCAGAGGGTAATCTACAGGATATCGTACATTTAACAGAAAAATGAAAAGCACCCTGTTAGAAAAAGCAAAACCCAACAAATCTGATGAAGCAGTTGGTGTTATCCAGTCAAAAATGTCTCATCTCAATGTCTTTTCATTTATAGAACTCATGCTGCCATCATGTGCTACATGTAGGTCCCATGTTTCATGACCATTGCTAATGCTCATCCCTGTTAATGCACAAAACTAATGAAACCTACATGATGAATTTCAGGCTATGATTCAGAAAAAGAATGCCTGGAAGGTTCTGGAGAAAACTCAGCATAGCTATATTCAATGATTTTTATGTGCATCACTTTGTTAAGTATGAGGCTGACTCACCGGATGGTGAAATTTTGCACACATGAGAGTGGACAGAGCCAGAAAAGTGGAGTGTTTCTCTCAGCTGAATGGGTTTGGATTGTGCCATCACTTCAAAGGTATTGTCTCGGGCAGCTGAAACAGCCTGATACTCCCAATGCACCCCAGAGGTGTGTGCCCTGCAAAATATCCCATCAGCCCTTGCTGGTCTGCGTGGACTTTCTGTGCCACAGTCTCCACTGTACTTGGTTTGAATCATGGAGTTCAGTAGAGCTCCACATGAGTGCCCTGGGCCTCCTCTGAGACCTTTTGTCTGCCAGGCCTGCTTGTGGGTAAGCTAAACCAGGCTGCCAGAGGCTCCAGCTTAGCTACACTTATCCTCAGTTAGCTTGCCATGTCTCATGCCACACACTTCCTGAATCTCAATTTTCATCCTAATCCATCCTTGCAATGCAGAGCAACAACTGAACAATAGACCAGCTGGGGTGAATCATGATCATTTAGGTGTGCACCATCCAGTTAAATGTAAAAACAGGTCATGATGATGCAGTTGTTGGCTCTAATGATGAAGAGAAGGATGGTGTGTTACATTACCCCAGAAGACAAGGCTGGATGGACAGTGGACCATGACTGGCATTGGCAAAGGGCACCTGTCATCAGGCTGCAGTTCATCATTATATTCCGATTGGCCTTCTGTAGAAAGAATATGACTCATCATTGAGGAGCCAATCACTGACAGGCAGATAGTGTGTGGACAAATCTCTAAAGGCCCTTTAGGATCAACATGCTGTCCACCACTGAAACAGAGAGAAAAAAAAATTAACTGCTAACCTTTGTTTCAGCAAGTCAAGTTTAAACACCTGAAGTCATTCAGGACACTTTTGCTCATCCATCATGGTATTGCTGCACGGAATTCTATACTTTTACTTTTGAACAGTACTATACCAGAATTTCCTGGTGTTCTGTACCCTCATTGGTCAAATATGGATCTGGTTCAAGTCAAGTAGATACTAAACAGGCTGGGACAATGAAATAGTTTTTTATGATCTTCCACCAGATGGCAGTGGGACCGTCCTTGGTGGCAACAACTGCTTGCAAGTGTTTGGGATAACTGACAATGAGTCGCTGTTGAGGAATTTTGGCCCACTCTTCTTTACAGAATAGTTTTAATTCAACAAAGACAGTGTCTCTATGGCACTTAGAAAAATTATTTTTGGCTGCTCAGATGAAAAACAGCAACAGTGTTGGACCTAATTGCAGAGCTTTATTTCTTTATAATCAAACATTGGATGGATAAAATGGTTGGTTGGAAAAAAATGCTGGAAACTGACATGAGAACACCATGAAAACAACAGTCAGAAATATTAATTGGTTGCTTCCTTGTCCGCCTCCATGTTGCAAACATTTATTACATTCCTCAGTCTCCAGAGTTTTACAGCATTTTTATTCACCACTGCCTCCCTGATGGAGAGTTAGATCACAGTGACTGCTGATGTACAGTTTTGACTATGAGAAAGAGGTTTACTTTAAAAAATGTCAAAACAGAGCCATGTCATATGGGGAACAGATGCTCAGCCACTGTTGGATCATGTTACCAGCACAGTGAGAGGATTTTCCTGTCTCTGTTCCTGTGGGGGGTGTGACACACTGTCCTAGTTTCCACTGACCATGAAACACATTAAACTAATTACCTCTTTACCACCAAAAAATGCTTAACTATAATTGAAGGTTTAGAATGTGCCCCTTTTTGCAGCAATATTAGGTTATCATTAATGGAGAAGCAAAGGCAAAACTGTCCTTTAATTTCATGTCTGCAGTTTATGTGTGTGTAAACCATGTCTGCATGAGTGTCTCTGAATTAAAACAGGATTGATCTGCAGAGAACTTCACCCCTGTGCTAAATCCCAGCTGTTAACCCTTGTGGAGGATTTCTGGACACGACCATTCTGTCAGGAGCAGGTTCAACGTGAATGATCACATATTAAACAAGTAGATGGAGTGGACCAGTTCATCATTAGACATATGTTTAAGTCAGGGTATAATGTCTTGATGTTATATTCATGTAGAGGGAGCCCCAGGTGCCACAAGAGCAAAAAATGTTTTTAAAGCATCCATGTCCCAAAGAGAACCACAAGGAGAACCATGTGTCTTCACATCAATCTGTTTCTTTGAATCACCTGATCTGATATCAGGTGACTGAAGTAGAACTTCAACCAAATGTAATCCCTTCATCTCAATCCATCCTCCTCCACTTTGTCTTAATCCACCATGTGTGCATCATGCCAACACTCCCTGATTAAACATACTAAGCTGGCCTAAATTCAGCATTGGATCAAACTGATTTACTTAAAAGAAATCTAAAGAGAGAAGTGAAGGAGGTGAAAGACAAATGGCAGGAAAGAAGAGGAATTGATAGGAATTAAGAAGCTGTGGAAGGGGAATATATCAAAACTGAGAGCACAGAAAGAGATGATTTTGTGGTGCTGATAGCCTAATGTTTATGTCTGTGCAGCCATGCAGAGGCTGTTCTCAACATGAAAGGCCTAGGTTAAATCCAGCATCACTGTCTTAAATCCATTGTCTAATCTCGCAAACAAAGGCCTATAAACACCTAAATCCTTTAATCTTAAGAGAGCATTTGAATGGTCCTCCTCACTCATTGTATTAATTGCTTTAAAATTAAACATGTCTGTCTTTTAGAGCTGACCAAAACAGCAGAAAACCTTCTTCACCTTCACTGCAGAGACAGGCTCAGGTCATCTTACTGCAAGTCAAAGTCAAGTCTCAAGTTTTTGTGGGCAGCTGCAAGCAAGGAGCCCACAGACTTGGCTGGGCCCCCTTATTTATTTATGATGTCAGTACATGTGTGCAGATATGTGATAATTGGTGCTAGCATTGTGGCTAACAGTTACCTCAATTTGGACCAGAAAAGTATCAAACTACAACTGGATTCTGATGTTGGCATTATTTAATAATAATAATAATAATAATAATAATAATAATAATAATACATTTTATTTATAAGCCCCTTTTTGAACACTTAAGGTCACTTTACAGATAAAACAAATGCAATAAAAACAACAGATAAAAGCAAACACAAGATAAAATGGGACAAAGAAATTACAACGAATAAGCAATCCTGAACAGGTGGGTTTTGAGTCTCGATTTGAAGATTTATTCCTGCTACTTTTTTTTTTTTATCCCCTTTTCAATTGCCATTTCTAATCCATTTTGGCTTTTCCCCCCCCTTTTTTCCCTAATTTTTAACTCATTTTTGCCACTTTTATGCCAATATCTGCCAGTTATGCCACTTTTAACCCATTTTAATGGGTTTTTTTGCCCTTGGTTGCCACTCTTATCCCACATCAATTGTTGCCACTTTATTTTGGAATTTAGATACCGATTTTGGTGCTTTTTGCCCATTTTAGTTGTTTTTCACACATTTTTCACCTTTCAGACACTTGTTTTTGACAGTTTTCAACAATTTTTGCTACAAAAATGTGGCTAGATTGGCCAAATTCTTGCGACTTTTGCCTCTTTTCATAACTATGTAATTATTTTCCATAAGAGTTGCCTCCACTTTTGTGTTTTATTTTCTTGCATCCGGAAGTTTGTGCACATCATAGGCTTGCTTTTAAGTCTAACATTACTTTCCAAATGATTTAATTTCTATATCAGTCTGTTTCTGTAAAAACCTGACCTTCACAGGCCCCTAGTCTGGCTGGGGTCCAAAAAGTTCTCCGTTTATCTCCCCTTATGGGCGACCTTGGCTGCAAGCCTAGTCTCTCAAGGGCTTAATAAATGATAATGAAAATGACTAAAATAGATTCATGAACATGCAACATATATATGAACTACTCAGAGTCATATGGAAAGTCTTGCTAGCATTATCTGTAAGAATTTAGGTACACCCATAGTGTTTAATGACACTGGGCCCTACCAAAAGTTAAGAACTATACATGAACCAATCCCTCTCTCAAACACAGAGGTAAAGGAGGTAGAAAGAGAATTTCATGGTCTATAATGAACCTGCAGGTGGCTTTGTGACCAGTGGATGCCATATAGATTTTTTGTGTGCCTGATTTAGAGACTACAAGCTGATTCTGAAAGCCACAAATTCAGTTTGATCAGTGATGGATGATATAGCATAACTATAAAACTTTTAGCATTTGTTTCTTCATATATATCAGTCACAGCTATTGCAGTTATTAATGCAGCTGAAAGGATGTTGGTTTCCAGAGCCATTGCCCGTAGCGTGCTATATAAAGGTAGTGGGGCAAAACCCTTGGGACCCTGCACAGCAAACATCTGTCAGGTAGGCCTAACGTTGCTTGTGGTGCTGGGGTATCATCAGGTCATTCTCTGTTTCAGCTCAACCTGAGGCAGTCGGTCCGAGACAGCACCTTGAATGTGACTCTTGACCTGGAGAGATGGGACATGGGCTTGGCACAGGACTGGATGATGACCAATGAGGATGCTAGAACAGGAAAAGGCCAAAGTCAATGCTGGGAAACACCATACTGGCATACGCTCCCGCACCTGACCTATTTTTCAGTAATCCATTTGCTTTAATGTTTGGTATCCTGTAAAAAGACTGCTCTGTCTGTTCACTCATCTAGACAAAGGATATACTGAAAATGACATCAATAAAGCCAGGCTTTCTTTAATTAGCTTAATTTTAACTGCTGTTGCCTTTAATGTGACAACTACACACAGCATGACTCTAACACTTGAACATTTTAGTTGTCTAAACAAGAACTGACACTTCACAAAACATTCGTATTTAAATAAAGTCAAGATTATTTAATTACTTGATTTAATTCACACTAAATATCTATGACATGTCTATTTTGTATCTTTTTCTATTCAACCAAACAATGTTAATCACCTATGAGATTTTGTGTAGGCCTACATGCAAAAAAATGATAATCTGTCATTTGTAGATGCCTCGCCATCATGGATTTTGTTCTTTTGCTTTTTGATTGATCTACATAAATTTAAGGACTTTATTTTCTTCAAAGCAGGTGCAACACTGATGTGACATATGGCATAACCTGTTACTGCACATCTTCAATCTGTAGCTTTATCAACACATTATGCCTTCAAACATTTCTTAAGCATATTGAACCAACTAGTAATCCATACTTACAGTGGAGAACACTGTCAATAAATAATGACTGAAAGTCAGTAGTTTTAAGCCGATTTGAACCCATTTACTGCTTCTTTCTTATTGATTCTTGTCACCAGTGTCCCTTTGGGAGAAAAAGGCATATTTTGTTTTCTGTCTTCTAATGCTGACATTTGAAAAGCTTTTAAATCCTAAATCATAAAAGTCCACAGGGTAAAACATGAAGACCTGATCTTTTTGTGGCATTTTCTTTTGTTAAGCATTTGCTCTATGAGGGAACTTTGCTCTCCAGAAGTACTGCTGAGGAGAAGTCACCATCAATGGACAGTCTGGCTGAGAGGAAACTGTTATTTTCAGCTGCGGAACAATGAAGGGAAAAAGTATTTTAGCCTGTTAGAGGGCAGACTATAAATGTCAGTGGCTGCTCAGATGGAGGAAATGTCATTGGCAAAGTCAGGAAGTTTAAAAACCTTATCAAAGAAGGTTTCTGATCGAGTCATGTGCACACAAAGGGAAAGAGAGCTAAGTCTCTCTAAAAGGGCCAAGCAGAGCGGCAATCAGCTTAAGACTCTATTTAAGTATGCATTGATGGAGGAAATTTCAATAAAGAATTATGGCAACATATTTTAATGCTTCATTTGAAAACACCAAATGCATTTAATCATCATCAGTATCTAGTAATGCAGTTCTCTGGTAAGTAAAATCTCCTAACTGAAGTCTTACCACAAACTAAACTCTAATCTCCCATCACATGAACCCTGACACTGCAGGAGAAGCAGGACAGAGAGCCCGCTTACTGCTGGAGGTTAATCAGATCACATTAAATGCAAAGTACACCTCATCTTTCATCACCAGGCAGCACGTTTATGCAGCGTTCAATAGGAATCACATTTTTGCCTTTCAGAGGAATCAAGGAAAATGGATTATCATGACCCAACAAGGATGGATTGGTCAGAACACAACAACTAAAATAACCCTTTATGAGTCTGATTTAAGTGTCTGCTCAAAACTTCAGCTTATTTTTGTCCCAGACAGAAAGCTCATGGTCTCTTTAGTTTAGTTAAAATTTATTAATAACTTTCCAGAGACTTACTAAGAGTCAGTTTTTTTGTCTTGAGAACACTTGAGAACACAAACAAACTAAGAAGACGAGAACTGTTGAAGGAACGGGCCAAATATGCTGAGCTAAGCAGAGCAGGAGTAAGACGTATAAAGGGGTCCAAAGGGCTAATCTATGACTGTGTGTACTCTGCCAGTGACATTTAAGACCTCAGAGCGCCGCTGAGACCATCTCTCTCTCAGTGAAGTAGGCACTCTTTGAAGAAAAGTGAAATCATAGCAGTGACACTGACAGACAATCAGCCAATAACAATGACTCTGGATGCATGAAAGTTACATCCATAAGAAATCATTTCGGGTTTACTCTTAACACTGGGGATGTTTTCTGTGTGTGCAGTTAGGAGGGTCAGAATGATGCAGTAAGTTTGTAATAAGCAGGCTCTGTAAAGATCTGGTATTTCTAGGATGGTTGCTTTGGAAAAAAGTTAAACTCTGGACCTGAGATAAGACTTTTATGCAGCTTAAGGCAAAAACAGATTAAGGTTTATACCCAGGATGCACCCCATGGTCAGCCTTTAGATGATCAAAGTTTAGCCTCTAAACCTCTGGCTGTAATATCTTTAAGTCTAGCCCAAATACATTTTTAAAGACCTGAGGAGGGGGAGAGGCATCTAGCACAGATAGAGTGGACTGTGCTGATGGTTGGCACTGGAGGAAAGAGGAACTCTTATGTCAGCAGGGAGGTGGGAAACAGCACTGAACAGGAGTCTGTGGCCCCAAGGAACCCCTCTGCAGAAAACGAAGACGAGAACAGACATCATTTCACTGCTGTTCACAAACACTGAAACGAGACAAACTCAAAGGTCTGTTCCTGCAGAAAGCAACACTAATGACAAGTGTTTTTTTATCCTCCTGAAAAAGTGCCACAGATAATTTTAGACTCTGTCAAAACTAATGTGTTTAGGTGAATAAGCAGGAAATATACCAAAAGAAAGAGTGTCTGTTATTGTCAAATCTTCATCAACAGAATCAGCCTTCTATTGCAACATTTTAAACAAAGAGAGTGTGGATGGCTTAGTCAGAAAATGTCCCCACGTGTTCCTAGGATTTTTGCTGATGGGGAGCTTTTTTTATATTTTATAGCCATTCATAAAATAAGATGCTGCGCATCATAAAATGTCTTTAGCTGACGCTCTTTGGTGCATCACTCATGGCTGAATTATGTGCGATACTGAGGCCCAGGGTTAGCCAAACTATAGGCAGGTAGAGTAAATCAAGAATAAACTTAAGTAAGAGAATGATAGTCTGGTGTTTCACCTTCTTCCAGATTTAAAATATGAAACATTCCTTTTTTAGCACCTTGTCCCAGTTTTACTGGAGCACAATGGGACCTCTGTGAGCCCTCTGTAATCAGAAGGGTGGGAAAATATAAGAAAGAAAATACCTCATGTTGTAGCAGGAACATTTTCACCTCAAGGCTCACTCTTGTGAAGAACTTTTAATTCACTCTGACAAGAACGACAAGTTGGACAAAAAGTTAAAAAGAAAATTGACACAAAAAAGAGGCACCAACAGTGTGAGGAGAAGACGAGTGATTCTTCAGTCCTTTCTCTATTGACAAAGCAGCCATTTTCCTCTCAGATCCAGTTTTGGCTGGAAAGCTCATGTGCTAGCATGACAGTTTGAGTTTTACAAGTTGAAATCTATACAACTTTGGTGCATCTGACAATTCATTGATATTTCACCACTTTCTGATTGACAAGGAACTCAAGATATAATGTACAGTGAATTTAAGAATATTTGGCCATATTTCAGGTCCAGTGAAAACATTAAATTTACTTGGTAATTAATTATTTTCCTACTCTACCTGACACAAATGTTTGATCAGATATGGTTAAACACCAGCATGAGGTATCAAATGCTAATATTAGCTGTTGTGCAACATGACTGATGGGTTGTCAGTGTGTTAGTTCAATCTCATTATGTCTGTCCATTGTCTTTCAGTTCTCATTATCCAAGTTGCAGTGAAGTATTATCAATTTTCAACACACACCCCGTCCACTATCCATCCAGCTTATCCAGTGCAGAGTTGATAGAGGCTGGAGTCAATCCCAGCTGTAACTGGGTGCATCAAACCCTGAACTGGTAGTCCACCACAAGGTTGACACAGAAGAAACAAGAAGTCACTCTCAACAAATACTGGGATGTGTGTGATTAGTCGGCTAAAACAGTTAAAGTCAATCCCTTGCAAAGTTGGCACCAGAATTACTGCTTGGTTAAACTGAGTGCATTTGTTTTTATCAGTTCAAGCCCACAGTCCCAGTTAAATGTTCTGTGTAAACGGTAGCACAGCACCCTGCCTTGGTTGCCCACGATGTGCTTAGTAGCAACTGCCTTGGTGCTACAATGCTCTAAATCAGAACAAGACAGTCTGACGGCCTCTCTTGTTAATTTTAGATGTCGTCTTTATCAGAATGGAAGTGCTGTAATTTGCCAATACAACACATTTCCAGTTTGATTGTTTTTTAATTCAACTTTATTTATAATCAAAGTCTGGCAGCTAAATTAAAAAAATAACCACGAATTGCAAACATTACAGTGAAAGCAACATATCATTAACAAAATGGAGATAAATATCAGAAGTCTAATCTGGGATTAAATTACGTAGACCTGTTTTAGAAGATACAAAAACAATGACTTGCTTTAGCTTCATTAACTTTAGCTAAAGCTAACAAAGCTACACTTGCTAAGTTATTAACATTATTGCATAAGCCAATGTAGCTAAGTTAGTCTAAGCAATGTAAGCTTCAGCAAACAGAGCTAAAGCTAATGTAGATGACGTAGCTAGTATCTTATGCAACTGCTTTCTGAGCTTGGCTTTAGCCATGTTACCATGTAGCTATGCAGCTCTGTTAGCAACATAGATATGTTATCTACATAGTTTACGTAGCTAACATGGCTACATAAGCTACGCTTGCTGTGTTAAAACATTTTCATCCAGGATGAGCTTTTTTCTTGTAAGTAAACAGTTTATTCGGCTTTGTTAAAAGTTCTGTAATCAGGTTTCGCAGGTCAAGTTTTGAACTTTTGGTATCCTAACCATTACCTTAACCCTTAACAGAAGTTTAATTCTATTTAGAAAGTTTCAGCGTGTATTTCTGTTGTGACACATGGCATCTGAAGCAAATGGTCTGTGAGAGGGGCTTTGAAGATACGGCCTGCAGCCAGACTCCACTTAACCAGAATGTAAACAGTGAACTGTTAGCGTCTATAGCATCTCATAGGAACAGCCTGGTTTGAGTTATTTTGATCTAGAAAATGGGGATAAAGTTGTAGGTAGGCTGTGTCAGGTTATGCTTACACATAATTTAACAATTGAGTGATGATATATAGCATAGAAATGTGGATGTGAACCTGTAAAGAGGTGTAAAGGTTGGTGGTGCTAGCACTGCTAATGTCAGCGATATTTCAAGGACCTACTTCACATTGTTTACCAGCTTCTGCTGTGGACATGCCTTATAAATAGGGCATGATTTTGACAGCCTTTATGGGCTCTTTTTTTATCATTTTAGACTAGTCAACTAAATGCAATCATGCTATATGGTTTAAATCTGAAGTAAAAATTCACCTTAGAACATCACACTCAGCAAGATTGTCTTAGGCACTTTAGATTTATGATTCCCTAATGTTTGTTTTGCAGAAAAAAAGTCCTCAAAACACTTCCAAATTCAAGAAATGATCACAGTTGCACAAACTCTGTTCTAATGATTGAATCATTTGGACTTTTACTTTAAATTAAAGGACTCCTGTTGAGTAAAAAGCCTCTAAACTCCTCTTGCTGGATTAGCAGTAGGACTTGTAGTTGTAGTCCTTACATACACACCAAGGCAGCTTATGCACATAAAGCACCATATTATCTTGGCTTAATCACCTTTTTCTGCTCTGCTGCTCCAAATTCTTTCTTTTCTGTCACTAATATCTTCACATCCTTTGCCTTGTGAAAATGCTTTCATGACATGTAACCACAAAGATATTTATGTCACAGTCTGCCACTTCCTCATGGGTTAATGTCCTTTGGAATCAGACAGAAGCGTGTCTAGACAATCCTTTACATTCCCTTCTCACACTTTCCTCATCTAGATGCCACCAAGATCTCAGTTAGAGACCACCCCCCTCCTCTTAGCGCTCAAGATTAACATTAATCCCTATCAGAGAGGTTAGTGAACACAGCTGCTGTGAAAATTAGCAGAAATGTGTGCAGTAAGAGGAGCATTAGGCAGCTCTGACCATGGATGTCATAGTGGAGTGCACTCATGCTTCCTCTCTTGATTTTCTCTATAAGCATGTACATGGGCTCATTTGTTCTTACATGCATTGGTATTCATTTCACATGTCTGGCTGTCCAGAAAGCAGAGCGGGCTGTTAGAGAAAAGCACTCTGTTGATGAGAGCAGATCAATATCTAAGCCTGCTGTTATCATCTGAGACCAAACTGGGAGCCCAAAATGATTCTTCATTCAAAGTTAATGACCTCTCCTAAACACAGCCACAGCAGAACTGGCTGGTTTATGTTAGCTGGCATCGATCCGACACAATATGTTTTTTTGTCATTATACTCACAAGCCCTGTTTAAACAAAGACCCTCACTGACTCAGGACAAAATATAAACCAGAGCAGACGACTGACCAAGCAGGACAGGAGATCCACCGAGGACAAAAACATCACATTTAATTTCTTTCATAATGGTTCTTGCAGACCACAAATGTTTTCAGACTCGCATTTAGTGGCTGGTTGTCTTTGAACAACCCAGCTGAGCTGATCATGAGCATCTTATATTGGGCATTACGCCTTGCAGTTCTTGGCAGCTTAGTGTTGCTCCCCCTGGCTGCTCGTAAGCTCTTGTTTTTATTTCTCACTTCAGCAGAGAGAGCCATCAAAGATAAAAAGCACAGTTACTCTTTGTCATTCTGAGACAACAGTCATTAAATTTTAACAAACAGGAGTACTGATGTAGCAGTGAAGACAAAACTGGTCCCTAAGTGAGACTTAAGTTTGTTGACACAGATTCAAGTAAATAAAAAATGCAGGAGTCGGACTGTTAATTGCTTGATTGGGCTTCTGTTGCAACTCATAAAGAGAAACTATAAAGCACTAAGCTTACTCAGCTACTGCTGCAGAGAAATGATGAATTAGTTATGCTATGTCTACATCCATACATTATTTTTTTCAATGTCAGCACTACCAATAGGAATGATGTTCTTCCCCCAGGAACAATTAAAAAAGTGATTCAAAAGTGTAGAAACAATTAAAATGCAAGAAAGACACTCAAAATGCTGCTGAGGATAAATCCTGACTGATTAGCCAACAATTTAGATCACTGTTTGTTTGATATAGTTGCATGCAAAAATGTCCCATCATTCCTTGAAGACAAAACCCCACATGTGATGAACATGTGATCACATATAAAATAAGTTTGTATGTAACATTATTTTAATGTACTAGGTAAAATGTGATATTCTAACATTTTTCTTTGTGTGATATCTGAAGCCCAGGTTACTCAAATTATCCATTATCTTTAATGAACGGTTTGGTAGAAAGTATTCACTTCATCAAAATCTATTGTCCATTTTGTCAAAAACCAAAGGATGGTGTACTGTGTTTTTTTTTTCTTGGTTACTCATTTGTCTATGAACCAAGTGATCATTTAATTTCACAAAGCATTCAGTCACATGAATACAAGCTGCATAGATAGAAAGAAATATAATCTTCTAAAAGCACTATAAAAGAATCTTTAGGAACTTTATAAACCTACAGAGGCTTTCGGCTGTGTGTACCTTAGTCTGTCAGCAATACACAGCTGATGTGAAATCTCCTCAGAGTCTCTTATCATAGCAGACGATCTCTCCAGGGTTCTCATTCTCAACACAGCATCACTGTGAACTCATTTCTGAGCCACACAGGATGTTTCACACTCCTCATTCAGTCGGAGATGAGATGGTTTCAAATGTCACACTGTTTTCTGTATGAGGGGGGTCTACTGTAAATTACACTGTTTCTGTGCATCTACAAACTCTAGATCAGTGGTTCCCAACCTTTTATCCTCGAAGCCCCCCCAAATCTGTATCTAATAAAAGCTGAACCCACCATGACCCACACGAAAGAAAACTAGATGCCATACTGTCAGAATCAACAGAAATCTTAACTGTTTAATGATTAAAACACAAATGAAATAGGTCTATATAAAATAAAGTACTTAAGTGTTTTATCAAGACTTAAGTTCACATGTGCAAAACCCATTTTGACAATTTCAGAATCCACAGAGCCTGGTGTCCCCGAAGATCTTGAGCACCCAGGACCCCAGGTTGGGAACCAAGGTTGTGTGTAAAAATGTGACAAAAAAAAGCCTTTTTCTTTAAAATGTGGGACAAATATCATACAACTGTCAGAACTACTGATATAAAAAATAATTTTACTTTGAGTGATTCAAGTTACCATTGATAAGACAGCTTTGATTCATCTGTAGACATTACATTTAGAGCCACAGTGTTCCCTGACATCAAGGAGATAACGAAAAGAGCCTCCACTGTTCAGCACTTCAAGCAAGCAGATCAAGCTCATTCAGGTCTACAGTGTAATTATTGCAGAGCAACAGAAGAAAAAAGTGAATGAAAGCTTGAGTCATTCATGCATTTTCCCAGCCTTTCAGGTGTTGGGTGCTGCACACCTGCAGCTGTGACGTAATCTGTGCCATTATCTGACTGCATATTAATGAGAACCAGGACCAGGTGCTGTTGATAGCAGGAAAATTGTGACTTAAGAGCTGCCTTGTGTAATTCAGTGTCTGCACCAGGTAATGGTCACCTGTCTAGTGCTGAACGGTTTACTGAAAATTTAGGTATTTTTTAGTACTTTTTATTCTAAATGGTATCAGAATTCCTGTTGTTCAGTCCCACTCATTGGTCAAATATGTTTCTGATTCAAACCACTGATGGACATTACACAGGCTGAGATTTAGAAAGTTTGACATGGAGCTTCCACCAGATGGCAGTGTGAACAAGACAGGCAGACAGTGTCAACAGTGACGTAGATTGCTGTCAGCTGGCTCTGTTCATCCATTCAGTTTAATACCTTGTAATCTACTGCCCAATAAATCTGTCTCTAGAACAAGGACAGTATTGCACAATCTCTGTTTTCATTCACTGAAAACTGATCTTGCAAAACATTTTTTGTGTTTATATGAGCCATGAAATTCAGCTGCAGTGCTACGATGGTGATGACAGAGATTATCATGATCGATATAAAAGGTAGATGTAATCATTTCCAAAATTAAGAGCGCGACTTTATCCACTGAAACTGGTTTTGATAGCCCACCAAAGAAGAATAATGTTTCCCTTTTTCACCTTTATCCGTTTTTTCGCTATCTAAATCCTGTCACATGTCAAACTGAATTATAGGTAACTACACCAGATGACTTGGGTCGAGCTGCAACGGCTCGGTTCAGAGTGCTGCGATGCTCGTGCTTGACAACTGACAGCAGCCATAGTGCACATGTGTGTTTTCAGAATTTTTTTTTTTTCCCTGTTTACGCGGTGACGGAGATGAAGGCGTTCTGAAAGCTTTTCACTCAGGAGACTGTTTCCAAATTGTTCAGTTTTCAGGCACCCAAAACTCCATTCTCATGTAAACGCACAGCCAAAATGCTACTGAAGTTTTGTGTTTTCACCTGAAAATGTGTATACATGCAGGGCCTAAGTTGTCCTCTGACCAGAAAGTAGTTTATCAGCTTGAAACTTTGCATGATGGATCCGCCTGATGACTGACAGATCTAGCCAAGCCATCTGCTTTGCAGGGTTAAGAACTGGTCAGTGGAGCAGCATACATAGCATGGCCATATTTGGTTTAGGTGTACAAATTTTGCGTAATTGTGGACATGGCTGATTGGACTGCAAACCAGGTCAATGGAGATGTTTGTCAGGAGACTGAAGACCCAACTCAGCTCCACCTCTTCCACAGTTTTAAGGTTGACTAAAAGTTAGTTGGGAACAGCATTTATGATGGGTGACCTCCTGGGATTGTCTTCAAAAGACTGCTGCAGTAAACTAAATGGGGAGTTCCTTCAGTCTGTTGTGGTAAATGCATAAAACCTGTAAGAGTCATATTCACACCAACCTGCATCTAAAAGAGAACACAATAGGTATTATCTCAACCAATTTTATGTACATTCAACCTCAAAGAGGAAGACAAAGTAAAATGCATGCTCAGACTCACAGAAACACTGAAGAGCAGTGGATCAGTCTGTTAAAGACACAACTCTGTGAAAAATAAGCTGAGAGGAACAGTATAGCGACAGTCACACCTACAGTCATGTTTAACAGTCTTTCTCACATTACACTCTATTTACAGCCATCAATATTTACAGCCTGCCAGAGGAAAAGCTCCCACCACCATTGCAAACCATTTAACTCCAGCTGCTGCTGGGAAATTACACACGTGGGATGCTTTTCGCACACTTGGAGACTGGCTAAATGAATGACAAAGAGAAGCCTGTGACATCCTTTATTTTCATTTTTAGTCAGGGCTACTGTAAAGAAATGAATTAACCGTTGTTTACCACCTTTTAATTTACAAGACTTGGACTTCGTTGTTTGCTTGTTAACTTGGTTAAATGTTGCTTTAATGCTACATTTAGGTTTATATTACTTTCCACTGTGCCCTCATTTGGGTCCAGTGGGTTCAGTGTCTTGCCCCAGGACACAGACAACCAACACTGCCACTACCCACAGACACCCCATCGTTTCTGGCAGGTAGACGTCAGAGCTTTTTAATATTCTCTTTCAGTCTACTGCAAACTTTTTGGTATTAATAATGCTAGTTTTATCAGTTTAGAGGCTATTAAAGTTTGACTAAGAACAGCCACTCTGATAGCTGGTCGGAACTTATTTCGTGCCTCATAACACTTTATTTTTCAATTAAATATTCAATGCAAGAGTCTACTTAAGTGAGCTTGTAGTTCAGTATTTTTTCTCTTGTTCTGATTATCTGCTGTCAAAGCTGCTCTCAGATTTCATCACAGTGTGTGTTTAACCACTTCACACTACATGCACCAGATAAAATCCAAAGTGTTTGAAGACAGCCAGCATTCTGCACTCCTGAGCAGGATCACACCACAGGATAATCTGCCCAGGATGTCGGGACGGTCAGTCGAGTGAAGAATAACGATTAAAGTTGCATGCTGTGACCTTGGCTTTCAACACAAATTAAAGGTTTCTGCTGTGCAATAATCATGCTGAGAATGGGGATCTTTTCATCTTTTATATCCATTTTTGCCTTCTCTTTTTTCCACTACATCTAACACCATACCCCCAAACGCTATAATATTTACATTATAGATTGAGATTCTACTAATTGATATATTCAGATTTTCCTCTATGTGCAATTTTGCTTTAAAAAAAAGACCCTTCTTAACTGATTTCATAGGAAAGGCAGTAGGCCTAATTTAAACAGAGTGCGTCACATTTTATGTTTAATGAGCTGTAATGGAGAAATTAGAGCCAGAAACATCATTGCTGCCAGAAACTAAAGCTCTTAAATTACAATGTTTACACAGGGTTTGGCATTGGGATAAGACAGGAAATCTGATTTAATTTTAATGATATTAACAGAGGAAATTATCAGCAGTTTCTCACAGGTATTAAAGTTGTGCATGTACAAAACAATCCTAAAATAATTCCAAAGAGGAAAACAACTTTTTTATTGAATGTGGTTTCTTGTTACTCTTTCCTCTGACATCTTTTTATTTTAATTGCCTGTCCGGCTGTTAGAGTTGCAGAAGTTCACAGCAGGAAGTTGTGCTTACAAAGAAGTCTGAAATCACAAATCTCAAACACTCCTGTAGTTGTAACGTCACACTGATGGGAGTGGATATTCATGAAAATCAACTGCTTGTGAGCTCATGTAAATAGAAGGTTGTGGCTGTAAAATGGGAAATAAAAAAACCAATGAGTTTATTTGTACAGCACTAATCATAGCCAATTTTATCTCAAGGGACTTTACAAAGAGGAGAGGTTTTAACTGTACTCTGTTTTTTATAAACACTTGAAATTAGTTCACTATGGGCTCGGGACTAAGTAAAGTCTGATAAGGTGTCACAGGCAAGAAAAGACTTATGATACTAATGTGAGGAAATGGAGTAAGCCGCTGCAAAACCATTACAAATATAAAGGCCTTGAGCTCTACAGGCAGCAGCCAGCAGATGATCTGTTTCAGAAACAGTCAGTAAACAAGCAGCATCTCATCCTCCCATCGCTGCTCCCAGCAGATACCACAGCCAACCCCAGAAATATATATTAAAACAGTGGAAGAGCAGATTGTTTTTCTTGTTTGTTTGCTGCAGAAGAGAGATGGTTGGTGAAAGAAAATTGGCATCCTGACAATCCTGGGTGGATTCTGAACAGTTGATTAAGATGAAAAGAATTAAACTGTGGAGGGACTGAGGCAGTGAGTCAATGTGTGCAGCACAGGGAGATCATTCAGATTAGCAGCCAGGCAGCACGTTCCTCAACATTTTGATGTGAGACAATCTTTTGCATTTTCAATTACACACTCAACAGCGCTCTAACTACCAAAACAAGCTCATTTGCATGATTGGAAATTAATTAAACTGTGCCAAAAACCTCTCTTCCTTTTTGGCTCCTCCTGTGATGCTTTCTTAAACCCTCCTGTTTGTTAGTGCATGTGCAGAAACATGTTGGATTTGACATGTCAATCTTTTCTTTGCAAAAAAAAAAAAAAACTAAATGAAAAAATGTGCTATTTTGTCTTTTGTAATTTGAAAGAACCAGATTTTTCTAACCTGACATGCCAGAGAGTCTATTTAAAATATCCTCTCACTAGAGCCTGAGTGATTTGGGATTTTTGGGGTCGATGCTGATACTGGGGGCTAAAAAAAAGCCCATATCCGTTATATCGGCCGATATCCGATATATTGGCCGATATATGAAATAAGAACATTGATATACAAAGGATATATACTGTACATGAACACAAATGTGGACATGTGAATTAACAGTTGCATTTATCTTTGTTTATCTCACAAAGATGCAACTTAGACGACATGTAGTGTAGTGTATAGTGTAGTGTTATATTGTTTTATAAAGTCACAGCTAACCATGGAGTAAAAAAAATGCAGTTTCTCTCGCTGTTTCTCTGGTCTTAGCCCTCTTCTCAGCTGCAGCCCAGTGAGTCCGACTGCAGCTGAGAGGGACTGCTCTACTGCGCGAGGACTGGACTGCCTGTGAGTGCTTAGGGACGGGGAGGGGCCCACGGCAGTACCCATTGCTCATTGAGAAGGGCAACAACGATATGTGCTTTCACATCATAGTCTCCCAAACTCTCCAATAACGCCAGAAAAAGTCGCTAGATTTGTCACTAGTAACTTTTTTGAAAAAGAGTCGCTACAAGGGTCTGAAAACTCAGTAAATACAGGGGAGAGCGGCTGCTGAACTCTGTGTGTGAGGGGAAGGGGTCAGGCATTCGGGCTGAGTTCAGCAGAGACGGACAGAAGCAAACAGACAGGAGCAGACGGACAGGAGCAGAGCACAGCAAAAAAGTTAATATGTTGATGTTGATTTATCTGTGTTATCTTGGAAGATCACTGCACAAACTTTCTTTTTTTAACCTTTATTTAACCAGGAAAACCCTCTGTGAGATTAGAGGTCTCATTTTTAAGACATTGAGAGTTTGTGTTCATCTCAGATACTATGGGCCAATCAGAGCCATGAATCATATGACAAAGGCATGCACAGTTTCACCACACTAGCTTTAATTGCTCCTAACTATTGCTGGAACCAGTTGGTGATACAAACTCATGCTAAAGACTGTTGGCAGAAAAATATTTTCACCAAGGAAAGCTCTCAGTGCAATTATTTTCTTTAAAAAATGAAATGATGTTTACTTCCTGATAAAACTGCCTCTGCAGCTACCTCTAAGCTAATCACTACACCAGCAGCCATTGTGTATACCAGCTTACAGTACAACTAAACCCTGTCTGTAACTATCACAAACTAAGGCTGAAGCCGGTCAGAATGAGAACAAAAACAACTTTTTGCCAAAAACACTATCAGTGTGAATACTGTTCTTCTTGTAATAAAGTAATGGGGTCCAGTTCTGATTAAAACAGCTGCTGTATGTTATCTAAGCTGATCACACCAGTTGCATTGTTACAGTTGCAACTGCACAGCTGCGTGTGGCTCTTTTGGCCCTACTAAGTGACTCTTTGAAGCTGTTCCACAAAAAATTAAATTAAGGAAACTTTTTAATATGAAAAAATGCTATGTTGAGAGAGTTTTGCAGCATTTTACATTCACCTATAACTTTATTTTAAATTTTGTTTTACCATCTTAAATGTGCGTCATGTTGTGCGCCTTTAGCACAGCACATGTTGGCACTTTCCTGCTTTGGAAAAAGAGGTCAGGCCACAGTTGAGTGACACCTAAAGCAGTTTTGTGCATTTAACGTGAATCAAGTTTTTAAAATCTGCAATCTCATTTAATACAGCAAGAGGGAAGGAATGTGAAAACAACGATCAATTTTGATAGGCTGCATATTAAACCAGTGTGTCTGTCAGACCCTAAGAGGACTAAAGTGGTGTCAGTGGAGAATGGTGGTAATATCGTTAACAACAGTATGAAAATGAACAAAAGTTCACACTTAATAGCATCGGTCAGGTAAAGAGAGTGAAAACGGAAGCCAAGGGATCAATAGAGGGCTGTTTGAGCTGAATAAACAAGTAAGCTCAGGTTTTATTGTTATTTTCCACTCTGCAGCTGTGAAGTCTTCATCATTATTCAGAGGATTGAAAAATTTGATGATGATTTAAATATTTTGGCGTGTAATGAATGTAAGGTACAGTGTAGGTGTGGACATTTGTGTTATCAAAGGTAAGATTGTTGATTTTTGTGCATGGCATGTGTATTGATTTAGCGCTGTCCATGGTGCTGACTGGCAGCTGTCACTTACTGAGAGTGAAGGAGGGAGGAAGGTTATAAAAAGCTCATTCAAATTTTGAAGGATTATCGTGACTGCTCTGGTATGTCCTTCAGATTTGTTAATGCTGTCTGTGACCCAGTGATCATGGATGCTGTTGTTTACTAAACGGGCCAAAATGCGTCTTTCCTCCTGCTTTCCTTTATGTGATGTAGACAGACAGCTGCGTGCAATAGAGAGAGGAGATGAGGTAGAGAAAGTTTCATCTGTAGATGAACAGTAGGCTACTGCAATATCCTGCATTAACTTGGTCTTACAGTAAGTGTAATGAGTGTGTATGGGTGAAATAATTGTAAGGATTACTGTATATCAGTATCATTAAGTATAAAAATAATGTCTGGATAATAATAGCACTTATTGATAAAAAATAATGAAATATGTGCCCAGTTGTTTCCACTGTAGTTCTAAATTTTTAAAAATCTAGCTGGAGAGTTAGCAGTGTGGTAAAACATCCATGGATGGCCATGTACATCTGCTCAGTCAGTTATGTTGATAGACAATTCATAGCTGACAGCATCCCCTTCATTGTAAGGTTCAAATGTGTTTTGTGGCTCTTCAAATATTTTCTGGAAGGATTATGGCCAAAAGTGGCTCTAACAACAGACCCCTGACCTAAAGTATACCTGTAGCTATGGACTTTTCTCCTCAAATGATGCAGATTGGTATGGTCCGTTCTTAGACCGGCACAATCGTATCAAAGCTGCCTGATGACAGACATAGAATCTGGCCAATTCTCAGCTATGCAAGGTCAAATTTTCTCCTTTATCTGAGTTTAAGATCTATTTTCTGCTAACAATGAAAAACCTGCTCTGACTTTGGCACAGTTCTAGAAAGAAGTCCAAGTGGAAACAACACAAGAACAGCATGTTCAAAACTCTAAACAATGTGTGTCAATGTCATATTACTTATTATAATTTCAACCACTCCTCACTATTTTTAAACCATATGCACATTTGAAAAGCATTTCCAGTCCTGTGACAGTTACTCTGAGCTACAAGATCAGCATGTTGTGCTGTTACTGACACAATAACCCAACAATGTACCTCATCTGAAAGTGTAGTCAGTAAATACAGCAAAGGACGCCTGCTCTAACACAGGTGCTTCATTAACACGGCGATGTTACCTGTGACAGCAGCAGAATCGGGTGCTTGTTTACACGTCTTGTAACATACAGACTCTTCATACTTGGACAGCAGTCCAATCACTGGTGATGAGATGGAATAGAAATTGGATTTGAGAAGTTTGTTGACTGTGCATAAATTTAATTTTCATTAAGATTCATTGGTGTCATGATCTGCACTCTTCCTTTTCTTCCTTCACCATTCTCTTATTCCCTCATCTTTCTTTCTGCATCCCACTCTTCTCTATTTCTGCTTTTCCTCTGTCCCTTTAAAACCCAACACAGCTTTGGCAGATGGCTGTTCAACATGGCTGCTGCTGCTCAGGGTTTCTGCCTGTTAAAGGGAAATGTTTCCTTGCAGCTGCAACTTTGCTGAATGTTGCTGGCTGAGCTCATGGTGGATTAATTTTGGGTCTTTTTTTTATGAAAACAGTCTAGACCTTCCCTCTTCTAAAGTATCTGAAGACTGTTTTGTTCTTTCAAAGAAAACTTAAAATTAATTGTGAAGGTTTATGACCTAAACACTGACAAATAATTATCTCAAAAATTGAGAAAAATGACTACTATGTGCAAGGCCTGGCTTTTCTCCTCCCAAAACACACTTTCCATGAGCCCATAATGTGCCTGTTCTTTCTATCTTTATGCATGTGTGCCCCTGTGTGGATGAAGCGTCTGAACATTTAAACAAATCCAAGAGAATGACTGCAGCCTCATACTTTCACCAAAGTTTGTGCACAAATGCTAAACACGCTCGATAAGTACTCACATTCAAACACATCCACGCCATCGTTAATCATTACGCCTTTGGAACAATAGCTTTCCCTGAAATGCGGACTTATTTCCCATTCAGTTGCAGCAGAACCTGCCCGGGGGCGTTTCAATGTTCCCCCTCCTCAACATTCACCAACATTTGTCTTCATTACAACCCTGCAACACCACAAACACGCCCTTCACCAATAATATGTTCCATCACCTCACAGGCACATCATGTTGTTCTGTCACTGGTTTAAATGATCATACAAAAGAAAGAGAATGATTCCTCTACTTCATGCAGCCCCTCTTCAGACACTCGTGCACCCCACATAACTGCTTCAAAGTAAAAGTCTATTTATTTTCTGCTCTGCTTTATTCAGTCACTGCATGCAGTTTATGAAAACTCACTTTAAAATTAGTCTACAAAGACTCACTGAATATTCAGAAGTCCACATCCTCTCTGTCTCATTTTAACATAACGTGGAATGAAACAGATGAGTTCATAATACATGTTCAGGACTGACTTTTTGTTAGTGAAGCTGCACAATGTGAAGCACAAAAATAGATTAGTATACAAAATGAAAACAGATATTTCTCTTTCCTGCTTCAATCTAAGTATTACATCACTGTTCATATATAATGACCTTGTCTGAAGAAAATGTTCTTAGTGGACTGATTATTTAGGCCACACTGAACCCATTTCTCTGTACAGTTATACATCAGCCTATTTTCCCTAACAGCATCATCAGCCTGGCATTTCTGTTTTTATTTAATTCACCACCAAAAGACAGAAATGGCTCTTATGAAGGGTTGAAAAAGATGACACTCTACCAGCACTGAGCCACAAAAACATCTCACCAAGCACTCTTGCCTCTCCTCTCAGGAGCAGTCATCCTGCTATGTGCCCTTCACTTTGCCCCAGCTCCCAGTTAAAAGCACTGGGATTATGTAGACAACACTGTGAACAGTGCTGGAGCTTATACTTCACACCACAACCCTGACTCCCATTGAGAAGCTTGTAACACTACACCTGCTGAGCCTGACAAACCCTCAATCCTTGCTTTTATTCCAGTAAAATTATTCGATTGGGAAATATCATGAGCCAAAAAATGCTGGAAAATACTGTGAAAGAACAGCTGTGAGGGAATGAAAATACTGTGAAAATGTATGATGTTAATTTCACATACACCCCTCCTCCTGCGTGTTTTGCATACTGTATGCACTGCAGCGGCTTAGTTATGCCTAAATGTTGAACACTAAAATTTAATCAGTGACATTACGCTAACATCATAATCAGCTAGCTGATCACTCCTCTGACAGCTGGGGAGATAAAGTGTTTCTTTTATCACATTACAGTCAGAGGTGGTGTGATGGTGCAGAAATAATTTGACAGCAGGAAAAATGGGAGTTTATGATTGATGGCTAGCCCTGTAATCTTGTTAGTCCTCCCGATTAGATTCAGAGCTCTCTAGAAACAGCTAACTTAAAACAGTCAGTAATCCTATGGATTAATCTTTAGAAAACACTGCTTGAAAGAAATAATTATAACAATAATTAAAGTTAAAGGGCTCAACTTTCAGGATAGCAGGTAATTTAGGCAGTTGTTCATTTATAGAAAAAAACAGAAACCTGACAGCAGAGGGGATGAGTGAGGTGACCCATCCTTGACAGATTGGCACTAAGCTGATATGTTCCAAAATCATATATGGTCCAAAATTCAGACTGCATCTTCCAGAGCTCTTTCATCATGCATTGATCTAATTACCTAACTAGACTCATTACCAAACCATGATAGTTTCAATATAGCAAAGTGAAAAAAAAATTTCAAAGCAGCACGATTTGGCAGCGCTGTTGGTCAGGAAATGTCTGGTCATCAGATTCCTGTGCTTGCAGTGCTCCTGCTGAGAGAGTCCAGGGGGAGATAGAGAAAAAAAATTTCTAAATGAGGATAAAATCTAATGAGATCAACATGGAATAATTTAATAGGATTACATATGAAAGGACCTCTGCCATGTACAATATTTGGAAGGACTTGTAGTAATTAGCTCTTCTGATGGGAGGTTTATCCTGAGCAGATCCTACCTCAAAGTGAGGAGAAAAGCATTTACAGTTGGCACACAAATAGAGCAGAGGAAACATGTTTAAAGATAAATACATGAACTAAAGTAAAGAGTTTGATGTGACAGCTTCAAGGTAGCAGGCTGCAGCTTTTGAAGATAAGCCTCCTTTCATGTGATAGAGAGGAAACTGTTCAGGTTTAAAGTATTTTTCCTAAATTAAAATGATCTTTTTTTTGTAGGATTTTTAAATGTCAGTTTAGTTTGGTTTGGTTTTAACCGCAAAAACTTTTCCAGGTGTAGGGATCACTCCAGTAAAGGTTTCTACTTTGATACTTTACAGAACAATAGGGACTACTGAGCATCTACTCCAGCCTGCTGTGCATTAAGGGGCTGTAAATTACTATTTGACTTTAAAAAGCACATTAAATATGTTGAATATAATGCAGTCTTTGCCTAGAGTTGTGGCTGATTACAGAAATGCAAATGCTCAAAGGAAAACCTAAAACAAAGATCAACCTTAATGTGTGCTTAAATTGCAAACTAACTAAGTATTTGGATTTTAGTAAGAAAAGTATGAAAACAGTGATTGCAAATTTAAAGTCCAGTGTTGACAAAAATGTAGAGAAGCAGGTGTAATGTTCAAACAAGTGACCATGTTAACTAAAGAATTTCAACTAAAAGTGTCCATGGTTGTAGAAGATACAACACTGTTAAATCGCCGAGCATTTTCCATTAGGTCCAAACATAATTGGCAAAGAGGGATTTAATCAAAAAGTAATAAACTAAGGGGCTAAGTTTTTGATATCTGTATCAGTCTTTGACTGAAACAGACGATAGATCTGATTATTTTTTTAGTCCATGGTGGTCAGCAGTTGCTACCTGAAGTAGGCAATATTACTTTAGCATAGCAAACTTTGTATGAAAGTCTGGTCCGGCAATACTTTTCTATGTGGAAAGGCTGAGTAAATCACTATTCCCTAGATGATTCTTATTTCATGGGATCAAATAAGAAATAAGAAAAAGACGCAGAAATAATGGTTATGTGTCAATAAAAGAAACTGAGTTCCATCTGTGACATGTGCTTGCCCTATAAAGGATTAATCATTACATTTTATTGGCAGAAAATAAAATGAGCCAATAACTGTGATGATTCCACAGTGGTGCATTTAGCTAAAAGGTAAGTGTCTTTCTTGAGGAGTTTACTGCACTAAAGAAATATCAGTACTTTGTGTTAATCCATTTTATAGATTTTCTTTAGGCAGAACAGTGAACTGACCAGCTGATAGTCAGATGTTAGTGTGCCAACAGCCACGCCATTGGACTGTAAATGGAAATCATGCATCAAGGATCTATTAAGGAAAGAGTAAACATTTAGATCCCAACTTTGCATTCTCAATTGTTTTGTATTATTTTGAAATGTATTTAAATTGGTTAATGTATAAGTCTTTTGTCAGGGTAAAATGAGCAACATAGGAAGCACCACATTCTGCCTCTAACTTACTGGTTTCTTTTATATTAAGTCAGTAAAATAAAAAGTTTTGCTTTATAGTAATTTCAGTCCTGCATGATTTGCCACTTGTCACAGCTTCTATGTTTCAGAAATGTGATGTTCTCACAGTCTTTTAAGGTTTAAAGGAAATTTGCTTGAGCAGACAAATATTTTGTACAACAAGCAGTTACTGAGGAGAGAAAATCTCCCTGGTCTTGCACTCTGTATACAAGATTTGGAGCCAAGATTAGAGAGTATGCACCGTCAGATCTTGTTTACTCAGTGTCTAAATATTGTCTAATTACTCAGTATTTTCTGGATCCTGAGGCTATAATTTATCATTTGCTCTCAAAAGAATTTTGACCAGAGCCAGAGGGAAAACAGCAACATGTCAGATGAGTTTAAGCTGATCAGCTTTCTCCTTTTGTGCAAACACACTTGTATTGTACTCTTTACATTTGGGAACTCAGAGATTTATAACCAAAATAAGTACTAAGGTATTTCTCATGGACATATTATGACAAAATTGAACAACAGAGTTGAATCAAATGTGAATGCATGAAGCTATCCCATATGGGCAGTATTGACAGAAATGTCCCCTCAAGACTGAACCACATCAGTCCAGCTGTCTGTCATCACAATTGATGTCAATTTTTTAGTAGCTTCTGCAAAGCTACATACAATACAATTATTGTAATTTCTCTGTCCATGACATTCAAGACTGCTGTTCACCTTTGGAGTCAACAGTAGCAGCAGTTCAGCTTTAACCCTTCTCACTTTAGCAGTCTGAGCCCAAAAAACAAACTCATTTCAACATGATTTACTTACATGTAAAGGAAATAAAAGTTTGCAGAGTTAAAGCATCATAATAGAGGTTTGTAACAAGTAAAAAAGCCAAGCCTTTCAGGTCTGTTGTCAGCAAGCAGACAACTTTTGATGTTGAAGTGATTGGAGGTTGGTTTGACTATTTCTGGCACGTTACGGTAAGAAATCTCAACACTGATTGGCTCTAAAAACATTGCATGAAGCAGATACAAAGCTTTTGGGCTGTCAGAAGTTTGTTCAAAGTTGTTTTTTCTGAAAAACTGACATGGAAACATAATTTTCATAGATAGTTGAACGTCATACCATGCGCACAGTCCAGCCCCACACCAACACATCCTCTGTCATTTTTTTATCTTTCACTGAATCACACGCAACAGGAGCTCAACTTAAAATACACAGCCCTAAAAGAATTTCACTGAGAAATATTTTCCTGTGGTTAATATGACAAATTTATGACAACAAAGGATGTTCCTAAGCGCCTATTTCCCTATTTGGCTAAACAGCTAAATTTTGTTTTACCGACAAGTCTAAAGAGGAGAAAATCCTTAGAAAACAGTCGAATTCCTCACAGGGTCATTGTGTCAGTGGGTGTGATGTTAGCCTGATATACTCTCTATAGCATGGCTAAGCTTAAAAGCTAGCGCCGCCAGCCTTCGTTCCTCTTTGCTGATGAATACAGTGCTTTGATATGTGGCCTCTTTTCACTTAGGTTGAGTATTTATTTGAGTTCAACTCTCGACAGCCTACATACCACTTTATTTCCATTTACTCCATTTACTAAACTGTCGTACCGCGTTGTTCCTACTACATGCTAACCACAAAGCTATCACTGAGCTTCTCATATTTACGTCTGGTGAAGTGACGTGGAAAAGTTTAGACATCAGACAGTGGCCATTAACTGAAGCTACAGCGGCTTCTAGTGGCGGGAGGTTCATTACAGTTTATAAGAGCATTAAAGAGCAGGATTTCAAGCTCGTGTTTATAAAAAATGACAGGTAATTAGTATCATCGACCTGTACATACCGCGCCAGCTAATTTGGTAAGTGAATTTAACTATTTAAACACTCGCATCCCTAATGACAACAGGAGCAATTTTCAAAGCTTTGGATTTAAACAACAATAATAAGCTACTAAAGCATTTACCCATACTCTGATGGCCTCTTGAACGATGCTGATTAATTTTAATGGAGATGATTTTCTAGAAAGACAAGCCTGTCAGTGTGGTCAGGATTGACTGCAGCTCTCATTTCATTTGCAGTATTGCCTGCAGACGGTTCCCAGTATGCACAAATGTTTATAATAATAATAATGATAATACATTTTATTTATAAGTGCCTTTCTCAACACTCAAGGTCACTTTACAGATAAAAACAAGTACAATAAAAAAACAGATAAAAGCTAACACAGTATAAAATGGGACAAAGTAATTAAAAAAAATAGGCTATCCTGCACAGTTGGGTTTATGAGCCATCTAGGAGAGCTGCAGACTTCTGGAGCACCCTATCTCTCCACCAAAGCAGTTGTTTGCTATCGGCAGAGAGAGAAGTCTCCTTCATGTATGCTGAATCTCCTGAATCACACCCGTGTTTTTTGTTTTACCCAAGCGGCAACCTTCGGTCCTGAAAAATGAAGCCAATGCAGAACTGCAAAAAATTGCTATACTGCGACTGTCCACTTGAGGCTGGCTGCAGGAACACCGGAAGTCCCGTCTGGACACATGTTAAACAGCTGGTTTTGACACTAGAAATAAACTGGTTTACAGCCTGGTTCAAAACACCAAACGTGTCTCATTAGCTAGTGTCTTATTGTGCTCCCACTGTACGGAGGGTGAATTTTTTTGTACCACGATCGTTTGGATTATATTTAGGATGAATGCTGATTGGCGCGTCTCATTTGATTGACAGATAGCTCGGCAGGCAGAGGCTCCGTTTCTGTCAACGAATGCTAGCTAGCAGGCTGACAGGAAGTCGCGCTTAGTGGGCAGGCCATTAGGTTGATCCAAAGTTTGGTTGAGACCGTAATTTCAATATGGAAGGCTCCACGGATTGGCTTCAAGAGCCGTTTGAGTCTGCCTATTGTAAGCAGACAACTGACATCACACAGGGTTTGTCCAGTTCTTTCTACAGTCTATGGTTTTACCAGTCAAAGTGCAGAATGCAAGTCATTTCAACACAGCACTCCTAGAGCGTTTAGTTGTTGTTACTCATTGCTCTGCTATCGACACCCTCCATCTTTGTTAGACTTACTGCATCAGCTGTATTTATTTACTGAGGTCAAGTGGGTTCAAAATTGTCAAGTTACGCTGAGAGCGCCCTCTGCAGAATCAAAAGACAAACTATTTCAAGCATGATGGTGTGCTGACAGATTGTGTATTTTGATTTTGAAGGGGTCATTTAAGTTCAAATATGAATGTTCACCCACAGGTTTAAATGAATGTTCAAATTTTGAATAAAAAGTGACAGTCCTAGTGGTTCATGTTAAAGTATTTGATTCATAATAGATTGATTGCAGCGCTTTTATGCAGAAATCCCTTTAGAGACAAATCCTCAAAAATACAAATGATGGAAGCTGATGGGTCATTAGCACAGTAGGTTCTACTGTTGTTGTTTTTTTTTTTTTTTTTAAACATTTTCTGCATTAAATGTTGTATCTGGATATCCCAAAGCCTACTGATGCATGATTGGTCTCTACTGCTCAGAAATGGAATTCAAATTCTGCACATTTATGGAAAATTTATAAACAAAATCCATGTGGAGGCACCCACAAGGTCGACTTCTCAGTTTAATGCCCACAGTGAAATTAAAGGCATTTCATATCTTTGTTCATGTCCTACAGTATTTGAAACATTTTCATCCCTCTCATTCCTCTTCTTCTGGACATTTTAAGAACTGATTTATTCTACGTTATCCCCAGAACTGGCTTTAAGCATGCAAATAGCAGCACTGTATCGTCCATATGATACCTGTAGACAGGATGGCTATAAAAATTAATTCATAACATCACTGTTATGGTCTTGGATGGAGTTCAGGGATGTGCTAAGCATAAATTCAAGCAGTCAAAATACACATTGAGCTCTATAAATCACCAGACCTTTAAAAAAAGCATGCACATGATGTAAAAGTCTAAAATACTTTAGCAGAGATCATGTTTTCCGTGTTCTGTAACCCAGAATCTTAGACTGCATGCACACACTGCTGGCTGTATCAGTGCAGACAGGCCTATAAAGCCGGGGTTATTCATCCTTCTTCTGTTTAAATTGATTCTGGTGTGAAAGTTTACTTGTTGGTCTAGTAACCTGTGGTAATTACATTCTTAACAGAGCCAAAGGTCAAAGATACTGGCAAGAGTAAAACTAGTAAGTGTATGCAGACAGAGTAGTGAATGAATGAGGATAAATGTATATGAGAGATCTTATCATAGATGGCATAAATGAAGAATGACATAAAGGTCAGCAGATTCTACCAGAAGAGGTTGAGCGTATACTGCCCAGGAGGGAGACAGAAACAATTAACAGCACAGCTGAGCCAGACCATAATAATGTGTGGGACACAAGGTCAATGAAGAGACAAGGGAACCTTTGTGAAAAAGTGAAGTGGGGAAAGAAGATGAACATGCGAGGGTGAGAGTAAAAATGAAGAAGCAGGAGACTGAGTGGGGGAGAATGAGAGAGGATTGCAACAAGGGAAGATCCCATTTTTTAATTATTGTGAATCAAATTACTAATGATTTGTTTTTTCAAGACGAGCCATGCCAAACTTATTAAGCTGACAGGTTGTGTCTTAATAGTGCTGATTCACACACACAAAGGTTTGACAGATAATGCTGAAAACCAGTTTATTTTATTTCAGGACATCTGTTCTACTGCTGCACAGACTGCTATTTACTGACCAATCAGGACTGACCAACCAGCTGTAGGCACATTCATTGTTGACCAGAAATGTACTGGTTAAAGTCTGACTTCAGGCTCAAAGATTGATCGGTAACTTACTCTCCTGCACAATGTATCCTCCAGCTAAAAAAGACAACACATTTAGCCTACATACAAGCACTGCAGAGTTATCCACAACACCTGACCCTACAGCCAGCTCCTACACAGAGTGAACTTAAAGCAACTGTTTTTTATGTGTTCATTATCCCTGCACAGTACTCAAACTGTCTGTGCTTTAGTTGGCATAATATCAGACGTAAATCTCAAACTCCTGATTACTCTTGATGTTTCCTATGTTATCCTATGACCTCTGTGGTTGAAGTGTTCTGCTCTTTATTTGACATGCTGCATTAACATTTTAACGTAGTCAGACATAGATTTGGCTAGAATTAATTTCTATTACCAATGGATTTTTTTTTTTTATTGGCTGGTGCATTCAGGACTGTTTACCTCTCCTGAGGCAGTGGTGCTAAAAATCAGTAAGGGAATTAAATCTTGGTTTGGAAATCAAATCACTAAACGTGAGGAATATCCGAATATAATAAATGTAGCTTTTAAATCCAGCACAATTTTGCTCTTGTTGGGTTTCCAAGTGGTAATTTCTAAATCTCTTGTGAACGAGATGGTTAATAAGTTAAAAAGTCGAAGCTTGATGCTGATTATACCAAGCAACAACAGACAAAAAGAGATGGAGCTGCAGAAAAGGTTTCAATCAATGTTGTGAAACCAGCAGAAACAGAAGAAGACTTTACAGCAGTGTCATCCCTAAAGGACTATTTCCACTGTAATCAGTCATCCTGAAAAAGAGACACAAAAGAAATCTTTCCTCTCCGGCCTCAGAAGAAGACAATTCCCTGAAAACTCTCTCCGCTATCAATTCGATCTCCCAGCATTCACACACTAAAACAGTCTCAAAATGAACTCTCAGAGATACAAGGAAAGCATTCTCAGGAAACTTGTGAAACATTTTCCTCAGCTGTCCTGTGAAATGATGCAGTGTGAGACCAACTCTTGAGCAGTGAAGCCCATGTGAGAACACCTTCTGTACCTCCACTGCCTTATGGGATCAAAGCTGGTGATGTGAGAGTAGTACTTAGTCTGTAAATCTTTCATTCAGGAAGTGAAAAAAAAGGATCTTATTATAGTCTCTCTCTGCTCTGACTGCATACTTTCTTTTTATTTCGGGTGTGAGCTGAGATTTCTGTTAGTTATGCTAATAGTCTGTAGACCTCCTGCAGAGTTTTAGTCATTCACAGTTGAACGGCTGTGATTTTGTTTGCCCAGCAGATAAGTCCATGTGTGGCTCAGTGTGAATATTTACAGTGCACAGTGACAATGTGTAACACAAGCTTTAGCGATGCTGCACGTGTGTTTGAGTGTGATTATGTCTGTCAGGGTGCATCAGCATGAATCTTCATGCACCAGCAGGCCGCATTCTCAATCGTCCAAACATTCAAACAGAGCAAAGAAAGCAGAGGAGTGTTTTATCTCCATGCTGTCATATATTGATTCTTTTCCTTGTGTTAGTAAAGTAAAACCTATGAAAACAGACAGACGCGTTCTGCTTTCTCAACCCCAAGGGAATTCATCATGTGGATTCCTATGAAAGCAAAGCTCTAAAATAATAGTTAGAGGTTGTAAGCCTCTCTCCTGTGAATAAATGAAGCATAAATTTATATTTGCATTTGTATTCACCTTAGATGGACATTTTTGCTGTATTCATACCTACATTTCTCATCTGGTGTTCACAGCCGTTCAGCAAAAATGAGAAATCTAATCAGAGACAAACAGGAAGTCTTCCTTCAAAACTTAGCTGAGAAAGCCTTGGAGGTAAGGGTTTTTCCTACCCATATTCTTACTCAACCATATTTTAAAAGCTGAGCATATTTCTTCTTATAATAAGGTGTGCCAGTTAGATTTAAAAAAAAAAGACCAAATCAGCAGGGGGGCAAAAACTGCCTCAAATCTACTGAATCACTAAAAAAGTGTTCATTGCCTTTAGTGCTGCACCCTGAAGTAAGTCTGCTTATCTGAGTCTTCCTCATAACATGTCCTCTATGCAGTGTTAGGATATATTTATTTTTCTGGTTCATGTTTTACTTCTATTAAAAACAGTTAATGAATGTGCAGTTACCAACTCAGGAAAAATACATTCCCTCACCAATTGCAATGCTTTAAATCTGCAGTTTCAATGCTAAAGCTCCTTACACCAGGTAAACATCTTTATTCAAACTCTGTCATCTAGAAATTAAACTTAAACAAGCCCACTACAACTTGCAGCAGATTAAAAAGAGGTTGTTCTCTATTTCTGTTATGATTGCAGAAAGAACACAGTCCTTCTTCAATATTGACTACACAACTAGTTGTTTAATTATCACAGAGCATGTTTTTACATCACAATTAAGCTAAAAGCACCTTTTCTGGCAGAAATCAAACAAAGGTGATACACCTTTGTACCAAAACAACATAAAAGCTGGAGCAAAATGTTAAAAGCTAATGTAAAATGACTGCAATAATCTGCAGACAGAAAAGTTAATAAGTTCATAAAGATTAAACTTCTTTCAAACTCTAACCGCTTGGTAGATACTAAATATCTGGTGAACATAAAATCAACAGGTAGATATTTATGGCTTGTATGTAACTTCTGTTGATGTGTAAATTATTTGTCAACATATTAGAAAACTACCTGTCATCGTTCTTTTTACAGCTTGTTTTGAGCTCCTTCATTAAAAGGTTAAGGAAAGTAAAAAAAAATAGTCTAAGTAGCACTGACATGTGCCATCAGGCTCCCACAGGGTTATTAGACAGTATTCACAGTATTGTTTTTTTATGTAGTTCATCACTCACTCCAAAACATTTTATGCAATTATAGCCTCCTTTTAATCCAGTTTAATAAAAACTTTTCCTAAAAGTATCTCTGTCTATGAGGCTATGACTCCAAAGGCAAAATGTTGGTTTTTTTTGATAAACTTTGACTTTGCTTCTTAAAAGTCAAATACTTTTATTTCTGAGATGATTTGAAGACTGAAAAAAATGTTAGCTTCCTAGTCTTGGCCTTGAGTAAAGGAACCCTGCTGTTTGTTTTATGTTAATGAACATTAGAGAAATGTCCTTTAAGGAGGAAACATGGAGGAATTTTAACACAAAGTCAGCTTATTCTGAGCGCTTCTTCTTTAAGCCAAATAATAACCCAGAAGCACCCAGCTCTGCCAACTCCTCACAGCTTTACACACAGAGGTGCTGAAAGCCAACAGGGAATATCACATCAGGCTTTGTTCTGCAGGAGGCAGTTTAGATTTCACAGCCTAAACATCTGTGCAGGATCACTCTGGGCTCTTTCTCTCCTAAAATTAGCATGAGGTAATCCGTTCTAAGTCTCAAGTTTCTTCTGTAGTATTATCAGTAGACTGTTAAATAGTTACATCTAAGGTCAAACCTTATACAGAATAACCTCAGTTAACGAGACTTCAAAATAGCACAATATTCAGCTACAGAACAGGACAGGATAAATGTTTTTCATAATCTGATCCATTCAATGACAAGTCTTAACTGTCACCAGTTTAGTGCATTTATTTTATACTACAACCATTGTTAAAATTATGGTTATAAAAGCACCCCAAAAAAACAAAAACAAAAAGCAAAGAAGAAAACATTCAAACCAGGCAGAAAAAAACATGTTAACAAGATGGTGCACCTTTATCCTCCTGCATGTACATATGAGGACATTACATTTTGGCATCCAAACAACAAAATATTAATTCCTGCAATAACAAAATTTTAACATAACTGCCTGTAATGTCCATTAAAGTTTAAGTAATTTGCATGAAATTATGTGGAAAATTTCCTTTGAAATTTTCAGGAATCTTTATGTGAATTTGGGGAAATGTTTGTACATTTTGGGGAATTTGCTTGAGATTTTTTTGGGAGTTTCTATTGAAATTTTTAGGTTGTACGATAAAGTTTCATTGAAATTTTCAGTAATTTATTTGAAATTTAGGGAATTTGTGTGGATCTGGGAAAGGAAAATTCCAGACAATTTCAGAACTTTTAGGATACATTTTGTAAATGTTTGACCTTAACATGTCAACATGGTCCATCATAAAAATGACTCCCATACCTCTCTAAAATTGAAGAAATGCAAAAATAGAGAACTGAGAAGCTAACTGAACTTCAGTGCCTCCTGATGACCTTTGCTCTTTCTGGTTTTATCTCAGATTAATATAACTCATTTGTTTGTAAGAATCATCCAACAAATATTGAATTTCCACTGCACAGCGCAGCCGTCTACCAGGAAGTTTAAGTGCACTTCATGCTTTGCTGACCAGCTTTATGGAAATGCTGATTTCATTTTCAAGCAGGACCTGGCACCTGCCCACACTGCCAAAAGTACCAACACCTGATTTAAGGACCATGGTATCCCTGTGTTTGATTGGCCAGTGAACTCACCTGACCTAAACCCCAGAGAAGAAGATGCGAGACACCAGACCCAACAACCAAGAAGAGCTGAAGGCCACTATCAGAGCAACCTGAGACTGATCGCCTCCATGCCAAACCACATTGATGCAGTAATTCATGCAAAAGGAGCCCCCACCAAGTATTGAGTGCTGTACATGTTCAGACTTTTCAGTAGTCCAACACTTCTGTGTCAAAAGCCATTTTTTTTCATTGATTTAAGTTGTTATTATTATTTTCTGAGATACTGAATTTTTGGGTTTTCATAAGCTGTAAGCCATAATCATCAAAATTAAAACAAACTTTGAAATATATCAGTCTGTGTGTAATGAATCTATATACTAGTTTCACTTTTTAATAGAACTACTGAAATAAATCAACTTTTAATGATATTCTAATTTATTGAGATGCACCTGAACATGACAAATAATTGCCAAAATTCAGACACCCAAAATGCCTCAGGCTACAGACATTATGGTTCAGATTCAGTGTGCTTTTGAGTGGAGGTGAGAGAAGCAAGACCATGACAGAGTGACTATAATCATATTCTGATGACATCTGCAGTGTCTTAGTTGTGTAGTACCTTATGAAGTCTGAATTCTTGATGTCCTGTGATGTCTTAGTATGCATGATATCTCATGATATCCGGGTTCTTGTTGTCTTTTGATGTTGTTGAATTATCTTGATCACATTTTTGGTTAGGTTCTTTAAGTATTTTGGATTCTGTTGTTGTTGGTTGTCATTTACTCTGTCTTCTTTGTCCTTTGTTTGGGTTTCGTTGCTTGTCCTTCTGTTTGCTTCTGCATAATTCATAGCACTTTGAAAACCCATGTTTTTAAAAGTGCTATACAAATAAAATTATTATTATTATCAAATTAAAGTTGAAGATTATACAGTATATGTGACAGTTGCACTTACTGACCACATTAAGTAAAGCAGCTCTACAGCTAATTCATGCAAATGCCTGATCAGCCAATTACATGGCATTAGTTAATACATTTGGGTACTAAGGCACCAGGTCTCTTTCTCTTTTATATATTTTTTTTCTTCTTTGGGAGCAGCACATTTATTCTTCATTATTAATAGTTTGCAAGAAAGAAACTTTTTCCAAAAATCACTCTTCAGGCTATTTGTATTGCCAGTTAAGTGGTGCGCTGTCCAGGGTGCTGAAAAGCAAGAAGGAAAGGAATCACTTCAGTTGAATTCCCTTTTTTCATGAGCACACTGGGGAGGTTTAAGATACGTTTCAAAGAGGTAAAGACTTACAATGAGAAGAAATGTTTGCTTGCACACTTTAGCAGCAGGCAATGAAGAGGAATAAATTCAACCTTTCCAGCTTATAGATCAACAGAAGCACATATCTCTCAAAAGCATCAAAACATCTTTTTTATCAGTAAAAGTTTCCTCCTCAGCATCCAGAGTGCTACACACTTACAAACACACTTTCCCCCAGCAGGCAAGTTTTTACAAGTGCAGAGTCTCTCAAAGTTTGTAAACATTCACTTTTCTAACTGCATCACATTTCAGTGCCACTACATCCTCCTGAAAAAAACAGCAAAATCTACAAAACTGTCACAGTTCAATAAGAAAATTTGTATTCTACCACAGCAGCTTACAGCCGAACTACTAGCCTGTGTCTTACAAGGGGACATCTGGGAAGTAATGTTTCCAGAGTTACAATTATTTTGCTAAAAAACAGTCAAATTTACTCTTTTTGTGTGTGTGAGTATTTATCACCAGGCCCCGCCAGAGTTGGGAGTAAAACACAGATGAAATTCTGCTGTAGGAAAACTTTAACCACACCCACTTAAGTTTCAATTCAGCTGCCGTCACTCATGAGTATCCACAGCTGCAGCTACTCCTTGGCAATCAAGCTCTCTTCACCTTGTGCTGAACCTTCAGACACCAGTGTATAGCAACTACAGCTTCCAGTCAGGTAACTAAGCACCTCTTCAATCTTTGAATCAAGGGGTTTTTCAGTGAGTTATTTGCCTTGTTTAACATTTTTTGTCTTCATCTTTGCAAGGCCTCTGTCTCTCCAAAGTGCTTCTACCTACCACCAACAGTACACTCACTATTGTTCGCAATATTGTTGTGAAATAAACTCTTTTAACCTTACCATTTCGTCTCGTCCTCTGCTCCTGAGTAATTTTTCATGCTGTCACAGTTCTTTCTTTAATATTAAAACAGTAAGTCTAATACCTATATGTATAGGCAAAAACCCTCTTTTGTTTTACCTTCACTTATAGGTGGAAAGGCAGCAGTTTAGAAGCTTTACAGCTTTACATACAGCACTATCTATTTCTATATGTAGAAGAAATTGAATGAGTAAGAAGTATTTCTATATGGAATAAAAAACTGCTCTATAAAGTGTGGAAAACAGCTAAACAGCTCTGGGAGGATGAAATACGATACTGTATTAAGTTTAAAAAAAAAAAAAAAAGAAAAAAAGCTCAATAGTAAACTCTGTTCTGAAATAATTTGTAGAGTACAAACACTGTGGAGTACAGACTCCACGGCACCGTGTGGTCCTTTTACAGTGTGACCCCTGACTTTTCATCATAGTTTTTTTTTTTTTTTTTTGGTCTCAAGTGCTTAAACATTAGCTGAGGTCTCATGTTTACTTCAGAAACTCCCTCAGTAGAAGGTAGAAAAACTTTGAGGTCTACATATCTCAGACTTTTTAAGCCGGTCTTCATTAACTTCTAACAAGTTTACTCCATGAGACAGCACCGGTCAGAACCGCCATGATGCACGTCAGAAAAGTAGGCTACTTCCTATTACCAGGCTAAAGCGTACATTTTTATCCTGAAGTAGACACAAAGAAGTTCACAGTTGTCTCTATTTCACAAATACTTTTATTTTTACGTTAGGCTTGTGTGACAGCTGTCTTCTGTGGAGCTAATTTTTAGCCTTTAGTTAATTGTCGAGGACAAAGTAGGTGCGTCGGTTTTGTTTGATTAGCCGACTTCTTTCGGCGGATTGATATGATTAGAGTTATTAAAACTGCGTCCTTAATAACGACCGTGAAATGCACCTCAGAAGGAAATGATAGCCCTTTGACTAGCTAAAAAACGCCATGCAAATGTCTCCTACATTTTAGAAATGTACTTAAAAGAAACACCATGACAGGACAAAGATGTAATCAACATGCAAATGAAATTTAAGTGGTATTGTGGGTTTGCTCCTTGCGTCTTACTTTTCTCTTCTTCTTTCCTCTTGTCTTCGGCACGCCAGTTTCATCCCAAATATGCAGTTTAACACTCACGTCTTCTTACCACAGTCAGAGCAGAAAAAGTCCGCTTCGTTCTCCAAAAAACAGGTCCCATCACGCGCTGCTTTGTTCTCTTTCCCCAGGATGCACAGCTGTGAGTCTACAAAGACGAGCGAGTGCCTTATCAAGTAAATAGTCCGGTAACTTTTCAGTCAAGATAGAAGAAACGTGTCCAGATGAGAGCTGATGACAAAGTGTATTCTGAGCAGTTCTCGCGCAGCACCTCGTGTCTGTGGACCGGAGAGAGCCGCTGCACAAATTGAGGAGGGGGCCGGGACACGGGATCGAGACTGGCAAACTGATCAACTATTGTGCTTGATTTCCCTCAATATAAGGTGAAAAGAAAGTTTTGTTTTTGTAGCCCCAGTGCGTTAAAAGGAAAGAGGGCAGATTAGACGGGGGCTGCTTCAGGGGCGTTTCAAAACTTGGGGAAGCCCAATGCAAAAAATAAAGCATGTGGCTGAACAAAATAGGCTACTTAAGAGTTAAACTGTTGTTCAATAAACACTAAAAAGAAACAGCATATAAGAGCAGAGAGTTGAGTCATTAGAGTCACTGATTTAATAAACCACTATTTATACTGTCATGCACACACATTAAGTAAGAGCCTTTCATAGAATACTGAGCTGATCAGAGATTCAGCAAGAAAATAATCTTAAGTCCTTCTCACAGCAGCAGAACATAAACAAAACAACATAATGTGCTGATCAATTAGAGAAGAAAAGTAGACGCACAATGGCAGTGAGCAATATATGAACAAAAGATCAGACACTGCTATAAAACAAAAAAATTCACAATGTGATGCAATTTTCCCATATTCCTCCACAACATGAAGGACCAAAGGTCAGTGGACACAGAATTTATTGACAAACATAAATAGCTGGAGAGAGCCATTAGTGAAGTAAACATGCTGGCAAACAGCCTTAATACCCATTTTGTTGTCCACTTCACATTTTTCTTATTTGTTCTTTAAAGCTGTTGAATTTTGCTGATATGTGGTGAATATCTACAAATACAGACAATCCTGCTTCTGTTATTATCAGTCCATCAATGGGCCACATTGTTAAAAGACAAGTCAAACATAATTGATGCTGTTACTGCTAACACCACAGTTTCCAGGACTGTGTGCTAATGATGTTTCTGCAGCCTGACAGGAACATGGTTGAGCTCATCCCTGCACAGGAGAAGGAGAATTTTTTTTCTCATCGCACGTGTGCAGCATGTAAGAGTAAGGAAAAAAAAAAAAAAAAGAAATATCTGGTAATAGATCAACACGAGACCTGGTGAGAGACTTCTCCCAGAGCCAGGAGATTTCCTTTTGGAGCCAGGTAAGAGTGTATTGTACCAGGTTTGTAAGCCCATTGAATGTTTCTATAATCCCGCCCTCTGCAGCACTGCCAAACATCAGTTCTCCATTACAGTCCCAGGCTAAGTGGGGCGGACAGCAACAGATTGCCTCTCAGCCCATTTACCTGCAGAGCCAGAGGCTTCTGTGATCCACTAAGAGCTTTTAAGAAGGCTAACAGCAACACAGTCTGCCTGTAACCTCAGCAAATTAGGGATAGACCTCTAATGATTAAATCAGGTACATTTTCAATTACAGCTGCTAGAGTGAAAACATTATCTTTGGAATACAGTATCAACATTTGAGGAAACAAATAGACTTTATTTTACGTTTAGTGTTGTATATCAGCCGATTCTCACCCCTTAGTGTTCAAAAAAGCCTGCCTGTGTGGACAAAACTACAGAGGATGGTAAACATCAAGCAGAAGTAACAACAAAATAAAACAGGAAATAAACATAAAATGTGTAAGGAACTGTGTCAGCTTTAAGAGATTAGTGAGTAGAAATTCAAAGGCTTCTTTATGGAGGAGTTGGCACTGATGGATGAGCTGAACAAAGATGAGACATTTATCATGAAAACAAGGGTTCAGTTCCCTTATAAAAATGGTTAATGCATATCTTTGAAAAGACTAGCCTTGAGTGGTTATTCAAAGTGAAATCAAGATATTTGACTGACTGTTGCCTCATTCACATGTTACTGATTGTTGTGTGCCATGGAAAATGAAAATTCTGATAATAGATTTTACTTTGAGATGTCACTGGACGATAACTACACAGGGGCCCATCTGACATCACATTTTGAAACTCATGGTCACAGTTCAAGCTACTTTATTTGGCAAGTTGAAAAAAAAATTGAAACACAAGATCTGAGGGGAAGACTGCCCATGTTTAGGCCATGCCACACGTATGGAGTAGGTGTGTAACGATTGAGTGACTGTTGATGTATACTGACACATTGATTGGTTGATCAATTATCCAATCAGATTGATAGAAAGTTGGAACGTTGATCTACATTGATCCATATGTCTGCTGTGTTACAACTCTCTTTTTTAAGTCGCCAGAGAAACAAGCACATTTATTTTATGACAGGCAGACAAATTAGAGCTCAAAAGTCTCAGTTTCACTTTCTTATTCTCTACTTAACTTTTCAGGTATTCCTAATGTTTTATTGAGTTATGTGAGGTTACTGTATTTCCTCTAATAAAGACTGGGAGTCAAACTACAGCATTGCCCTGTATTATGGCTGTCATCCTGGTCTGCACAAACATATAAGGGCCGACCCCCTTTATAGGCCTGGGCATTATAAATGATTAAAATGCTAATTCCCATGTGTTTTCATTTGAAACAGCACAGGTTACACTGCTTTCAGATGTGAGACTGTTTTAAGATTTTTCTTGACTCGACAGGATAGATCGTCCCATGTGAAGCTACTCAGCCAATCAAATCCTTTGCTCAGTGCTTGCAAGCAAACCTGGAAAAACACAGGGGCACACTAAGAGATTACAAAGACAGGAGATTTTACTGAGAGACAGACAGAGCGAGTCAGTGACAGCAGAGACAGTTGGATCATGAGGAGACGATACAGTCATGGATGAAAGTATTGGTACCCCTGGAATTTTTCCAGAAAATACACCATTTCTTCCATAAATTGTTGCAATTACAAATGTTTTTGGTATACACGTGTTTATTACCTTTATGTGCATTGGAGCAACACAAAAAATCTGAAGAAAAAAGCCAAAATTGACATAATTTTACACAAAACTCAAAAAATGGGCAAGACAAAATTATTGGCACCCTTAATTTAATATTTGGTTTATACATTTATTATATATTTTATTTTTTATTTCATTTTAGACATGCAACACACCCACAAGTTACAAAGCAGGGAGGGATGCTACAGAATGACCCTTTAAGTCTTTCTGCTCAAAACCCTGCTATCATCCACGCTCTGAAAGCATTGCCTGACACTCCTGATTTGCTCTTCAGCTAATTTGATCAGGGCAGCATCAGACACCTTGGAATTGTCAACCACACCAGGTCAGAGGGAGTGTGGGCCTTTCGGATATTTTGTGGAGTTGGATGACAAATGGTTCACTTGTGGATTGATGATATTGCACTTCTGGTTTAGTATACGAGCTTGTCTGTAGTGAGCTCCATTATCGGAGTCTTTATCATTTACGCGATGATGCTCCAGTTTTTCTCTGCAGCCACTTTGTTTGAGGATTCACAGAGGACCTGGGTCTCTTTGGGCAACATGCCAGGATCCCTCCATGGTAACTGCGCTTTTTGGCTGCTTTGGCAATGTCTGATTCAAACTCCCAAGATGTTTCATCATTGGTGAAGGAGTTTGTTTGTATTTGTCAGATCCATTTTCGGAGTCTTTATCATGATCGTGTTTACTGATGGGCAACACGCCAGGATCCCTCCATCTCTGACGTAACTGCTTGCTTCGTTGAAATCGGCTGCTTTGACGATGTCTGGTTTAAACTACCAAGATGTTTCATTCCTTGGCACTAGTCTGGTGGGTGTACTGATCTTTTGGTTTCTCCATGTCGCTGGATGACCGATAGTTCAGCTGAGGATTGATGATATCCCACTTCTTGTTTGGTAAAGGAGCTTGTCTTTGTTTGTCAGATCCATTGTGGGAGTCTTTATCATGAATGCGTTGCCTGATGCTCCTGTTTTTCTCTGCAGCCACTTTGGTCGTGGATTCACAAGAGTCCTGAGTCTGTCTGGGGAATACGTCAGGATTGGGCATGAAGCAGGTCTGCTGTGGATGTTCATCATTGCCGTCTTTATCATGAACATGTTGGCCAACCCTCATGACTTGCTCTGCAGCCACTTTGTTGATGGATTCACAAGCTTTCTTGAATTCCCTGTAATCCTTGGCAGTAGGCTGGAGGTTGCACCATCCTTTAGATTTGTTATTTATGCTGCTGGATGGCAGACAGTTCTCCAGCGGATTAGTGAAACAAAATGCCTTGCTTTGTTTACCTGAATCAATGCATTGTATTTTCAGCTTGCACAAAGTGTGTCTGCCATGGAAGTTCTTTATAAGTTCTTTTCTTTAGGAGTCTTCATTGGGAAAGTGTTGCCTGTTTTGCTTTAAATCCAATTTGATCAATGATTTATGAGAGTCCTTGGAGAAGTAGGCAGGCTGGAGTGAGTGCTGTCCATTTATGTTGCTAGCAGGAGATCTATCTCTTTGTGTAACAGCGCCCACATTGTTTGAATTGTTCTCATCTAATTTTTGAGACCCCTCTGCACTATTAGGAGGCAGATACTCAGCAGAAGTCTCTTTGGGACTGGTGTTCTGACCGCGGCAGTCTTCCCATTTGCTGAAAATCTTGATCTCTTCCTCCCATGATGGATAGGGGTCGTATTCTGGCAAGACAAGAATGTTTTTGTATTGTTCTTCCTCCTTATTTACATCCAAGTGTCTTGGCATAAGCTTTCTACATCGCAAGGAATTGTTTCCTGCCTGACATCTTCTCCTGCATCTGGCTTCCCTGTTTAGAATTAACTGAAGTTTCTGTTGGTATACCTTTTGTTGCCGATCTGGTCTCCATTCCCTCATTTTTGCCACAACTTCTTTGGGGATTTTATCAATTTGATGCAACAGGTCTATTAGTCTTAGCTCAATGGTGGTAAATAAGGTTTGCCCGATCACCTATCATAATGTCATGAAGGTCTGACACAATTTTATGCAGAATTTCCAATAAAAGCTCCACTGTATCTGTTACAGTGTTTTCATGAATTATCACCCTGTGTTTGGGAATGGCAAGTTCTTCCTGATTTTTATTTTCTCTATCCTCTGCTTGGCTTTACTCTTTTCCAGTAGCATCTTGTCCTGTCTTGAACTTCATCTTATGTTCTGCAAGGAGGTTATTTAATCTAACAAAAAAGTGGGCTCTCTCACTGACCTCAACACCGTAGATTAGTAAGCACATGTCAGTCAGTAATGACAGCGCACTGAGAGGATGCTGCAGTTGTCTCAGTATGTCACAGAGGGATGCAGAGTGAACTGCTTTTGCACAATCAGTCCGTTTCATATTGTTCTAATCATGTCTGCACACTGACGCCAATATTGTCATTTTTGTCGTTCCGTTTTTTGGATCAGGACCGATTTTATGCGAAATTTCATATCCGTCCAAGTCATTGAAATGGGTGACAAATGATTCAGATCAGCGCCTGTTGCTTTATTATCTCTTGCGTACTCGACTCACCTAACCACTCTCACATTGAAACCTGACTTTAAACACCGTAGTTTGTGTTGATATTAACCATGGAAATATAACAGATAAAAGCATACATTTGTAGTCTACTCACAGGTCATAACAGAGACAGAATTATCTCTCCAACTTGTCCCAGCGCTATGATGCGTGAGTGTGTGCTGTATGAAGCTCTGTGTCAGGATGGATCCAGCGGGAATTTAAAGGAGTGACAGAGCCACAGGCCCGCAGTGCAAAACAATTTGCCACATTCTACGAATTTTCGCAGTCAGGCAAATACAAACGCACCTGACTCAGTGTGCAAGATCTGAGTGCGTGACGTTCTTTCAGATTATGACTTCTGTGGAGCAGACAAAAATGTGCACAGCTCCACAGTGCAGCCTTTTAACAACTTGTTAACGGCTATGGTCGTCAAACTACAACATCTTGGCATTAAAAACATCCTTAAAACTGTACGTGATACCTTAAATGGCGAAGTTCTTAGTTGCTTGCTTGAAGACAGGGATTGTTGCTCCACCGTCACTGAGTAAAAAGGATGATGAGTAAACGCTATGCTGTTATGTTCATCTTTCTCTCAATGCCATTAAAATGCAGAATCTCAAAGATTGTTCTTTAAATGTAAGTTGGGAAAGGGTGCTTTATTAATTAAACACTACAAATAAAGTCTTATTGAATTATATAATATCACAGTTATTAAAGAGAAAATTATAATGCCGGATTGTAAAAATGGTATGACGGAATGTTTACGACTCTTTCTGTCAAAATGACGGACATCAAAAAAGTCCAGCACAACCTCTGCTTGTAGATGACTCCTCAGACATTCACTGACCC